>NW_027617575.1:0-109003 GCF_964187855.1 Myxine glutinosa | reverse complement strand
ACTTTTCGGCCTTGTGTTAGTGTTGAAAAACCACTTTTCGCACTTGTGTTGGTGCAGGAAACCACTTTTGCACTTGTATTAGTGTGGAAAAAACCACTTTTCGCACTTGTGTTAGTGTTGAAAAACCACTTTTCGCACTTGTGTTAGTGTTGAAAAACCACTTTCTGCACTTGTGTTAGTGTTGAAAAACCACTTTTCACACTTGTTTTGGTGCAGGAAACCACATTTGCATTTGTATTAGTGTGGAAAAAACACTTTTTGCACTTGTGATAGTGTTGAAAAACCACTTTTCGCACTTGTGTTAGTGTTGAAAAAACACTTTTCGCACTTGTGTTAGTGTTGAAAAACCACTTTTCGCACTTGTGTTGGTGCAGGAAAGCACTTTTGCACTTCTATTAGTGTGGAAAAAACACTTTTTGAACTTGTGATAGTGTTGAAAAACCACTTTTCGCACTTGTGTTAGTGTTGAAAAACCACTTTTCGCACTTGTGTTGGTGCAGGAAAGCACTTTTGCACTTCTATTAGTGTGGAAAAAACACTTTTCACACTTGTGTTAGTGTTGAAAAACCACTTTTCGCACTTGTGTTAGTGTTGAAAAACCCCTTTTCGCACTTGTGTTAGTGTTGAAAAACCACATTTCGCACTTGTGTTGGTGCAGGAAACCACGTTTGCACTTGTATTAGTGTGGAAAAAACACTTTTTGCACTTGTGATAGTGTTGAAAAACCACTTTTCGCACTTGTGTTAGTGTTGAAAAACCACTTTTCGCACTTGTGTTGGTGCAGGAAACCACTTTTGCACTTGTATTAGTGTGGAAAAAACACTTTTCGCACTTGTGTTAGTGTTGAAAAACCACTTTTCGCACTTGTGTTAGTGTTGAAAAACCACTTTTCGCACTTGTGTTAGTGTTGAAAAACCACTTTTCGCACTTGTGTTGGTGCAGGAAACCACTTTTGCACTTGTATTAGTGTGGAAAAAACACTTTTTGCACTTGTGATAGTGTTGAAAAACCACTTTTCGCACTTGTGTTAGTATTGAAAAACCACTTTTCGCACTTGTGTTGGTGCAGGAAACCACTTTTGCACTTGTATTAGTGTGGCAAAACCACTTTTCGCACTTGTGTTAGTGTTGAAAAACCACTTTTCGCACTTGTGTTAGTGTTGAAAAACCACTTTTTGCACTTGTGTTAGTGTTGAAAAACCACTTTTCACACTTGTGTTGGTGCAGGAAACCACTTTTGCACTTGTATTAGTGTGGAAAAAACACTTTTTGCACTTGTGATAGTGTTGAAAAACCACTTTTCGCACTTGTGTTAGTGTTGAAAAACCACTTTTCGCACTTGTGTTAGTGTTGAAAAACCACTTTTCACACTTGTGTTGGTGCAGGTGACCACTTTTGCACTTGTATTAGTGTGGAAAAAACACTTTTTGCACTTGTGATAGTGTTGAAAAACCACTTTTCGCACTTGTGTTAGTGTTGAAAAACCACTTTTCGCACTTGTGTTGGTGCAGGAAACCACTTTTGCACTTGTATTAGTGTGGAAAAAACACTTTTCGCACTTGTGTTAGTGTTGAAAAACCACTTTTCGCACTTGTGTTAGTGTTGAAAAACCACTTTTCGCACTTGTGTTGGTGCAGGAAACCACTTTTGCACTTGTATTAGTGTGGGAAATACAGTTTTTGCACATGTGATAGTGTTGAAAAACCACTTTTCGCACTTGTGTTAGTGTTGAAAAACCACTTTTCGCACTTGTGTCGGTGCAGGAAATCACTTTTGCACTTGTATTAGTGTGGAAAAAACACTTTTTGCACTTGTGATAGTGTTGAAAAACCACTTTTCGCACTTGTGTTAGTGTTGAAAAACCACTTTTCGCACTTGTGTTGGTGCAGGAAACCACTTTTGCACTTGTATTAGTGTGGAAAAAACACTTTTTGCACTTGTGATAGTGTTGAAAAACCACTTTTCGGCCTTGTGTTAGTGTTGAAAAACCACTTTTCGCACTTGTGTTGGTGCAGGAAACCACTTTTGCACTTGTATTAGTGTGGAAAAAACCACTTTTCGCACTTGTGTTAGTGTTGAAAAACCACTTTTCGCACTTGTGTTAGTGTTGAAAAACCACTTTCTGCACTTGTGTTAGTGTTGAAAAACCACTTTTCACACTTGTGTTGGTGCAGGAAACCACATTTGCACTTGTATTAGTGTGGAAAAAACACTTTTTGCACTTGTGATAGTGTTGAAAAACCACTTTTCGCACTTGTGTTAGTGTTGAAAAACCACTTTTCGCACTTGTGTTAGTGTTGAAAAACCACTTTTCGCACTTGTGTTGGTGCAGGAAAGCACTTTTGCACTTCTATTAGTGTGGAAAAAACACTTTTTGAACTTGTGATAGTGTTGAAAAACCACTTTTCGCACTTGTGTTAGTGTTGAAAAACCACTTTTCGCACTTGTGTTGGTGCAGGAAAGCACTTTTGCACTTCTATTAGTGTGGAAAAAACACTTTTCACACTTGTGTTAGTGTTGAAAAACCACTTTTCGCACTTGTGTTAGTGTTGAAAAACCACTTTTCGCACTTGTGTTAGTGTTGAAAAACCACTTTTCGCACTTGTGTTGGTGCAGGAAACCACTTTTGCACTTGTATTAGTGTGGAAAAAACACTTTTTGCACTTGTGTTAGTGTTGAAAAACCACTTTTCGCACTTGTGTTAGTGTTGAAAAACCACTTTTCACACTTGTGTTGGTGCAGGTGACCACTTTTGCACTTGTATTAGTGTGGAAAAAACACTTTTTGCACTTGTGATAGTGTTGAAAAACCACTTTTCGCACTTGTGTTAGTGTTGAAAAACCACTTTTCGCACTTGTGTTGGTGCAGGAAACCACTTTTGCACTTGTATTAGTGTGGAAAAAACACTTTTCGCACTTGTGTTAGTGTTGAAAAACCACTTTTCGCACTTGTGTTAGTGTTGAAAAACCACTTTTCGCACTTGTGTTGGTGCAGGAAACCACTTTTGCACTTGTATTAGTGTGGGAAATACAGTTTTTGCACATGTGATAGTGTTGAAAAACCACTTTTCGCACTTGTGTTAGTGTTGAAAAACCACTTTTCGCACTTGTGTCGGTGCAGGAAACCACTTTTGCACTTGTATTAGTGTGGAAAAAACACTTTTTGCACTTGTGATAGTGTTGAAAAACCACTTTTCGCACTTGTGTTAGTGTTGAAAAACCACTTTTCGCACTTGTGTTGGTGCAGGAAACCACTTTTGCACTTGTATTAGTGTGGAAAAAACACTTTTTGCACTTGTGATAGTGTTGAAAAACCACTTTTCGGCCTTGTGTTAGTGTTGAAAAACCACTTTTCGCACTTGTGTTGGTGCAGGAAACCACTTTTGCACTTGTATTAGTGTGGAAAAAACCACTTTTCGCACTTGTGTTGGTGCAGGAAACCACTTTTGCACTTGTATTAGTGTGGAAAAAACACTTTTCGCACTTGTGTTAGTGTTGAAAAACCACTTTTCGCACTTGTGTTAGTGTTGAAAAACCACTTTTCGCACTTGTGTTAGTGTTGAAAAACCACTTTTCGCACTTGTGTTGGTGCAGGAAACCACTTTTGCACTTGTATTAGTGTGGAAAAAACACTTTTTGCACTTGTGATAGTGTTGAAAAACCACTTTTCGCACTTGTGTTAGTATTGAAAAACCACTTTTCGCACTTGTGTTGGTGCAGGAAACCACTTTTGCACTTGTATTAGTGTGGCAAAACCACTTTTCGCACTTGTGTTAGTGTTGAAAAACCACTTTTTGCACTTGTGTTAGTGTTGAAAAACCACTTTTCACACTTGTGTTGGTGCAGGAAACCACTTTTGCACTTGTATTAGTGTGGAAAAAACACTTTTTGCACTTGTGATAGTGTTGAAAAACCACTTTTCGCACTTGTGTTAGTGTTGAAAAACCACTTTTCGCACTTGTGTTAGTGTTGAAAAACCACTTTTCACACTTGTGTTGGTGCAGGTGACCACTTTTGCACTTGTATTAGTGTGGAAAAAACACTTTTTGCACTTGTGATAGTGTTGAAAAACCACTTTTCGCACTTGTGTTAGTGTTGAAAAACCACTTTTCGCACTTGTGTTGGTGCAGGAAACCACTTTTGCACTTGTATTAGTGTGGAAAAAACCACTTTTCGCACTTGTGTTAGTGTTGAAAAACCACTTTTCGCACTTGTGTTAGTGTTGAAAAACCACTTTCTCTGCACTTGTGTTAGTGTTGAAAAACCACTTTTCACACTTGTGTTGGTGCAGGAAACCACATTTGCATTTGTATTAGTGTGGAAAAAACACTTTTTGCACTTGTGATAGTGTTGAAAAACCACTTTTCGCACTTGTGTTAGTGTTGAAAAAACACTTTTCGCACTTGTGTTAGTGTTGAAAAACCACTTTTCGCACTTGTGTTGGTGCAGGAAAGCACTTTTGCACTTCTATTAGTGTGGAAAAAACACTTTTTGAACTTGTGATAGTGTTGAAAAACCACTTTTCGCACTTGTGTTAGTGTTGAAAAACCACTTTTCGCACTTGTGTTGGTGCAGGAAAGCACTTTTGCACTTCTATTAGTGTGGAAAAAACACTTTTCACACTTGTGTTAGTGTTGAAAAACCACTTTTCGCACTTGTGTTAGTGTTGAAAAACCCCTTTTCGCACTTGTGTTAGTGTTGAAAAACCACATTTCGCACTTGTGTTGGTGCAGGAAACCACGTTTGCACTTGTATTAGTGTGGAAAAAACACTTTTTGCACTTGTGATAGTGTTGAAAAACCACTTTTCGCACTTGTGTTAGTGTTGAAAAACCACTTTTCGCACTTGTGTTGGTGCAGGAAACCACTTTTGCACTTGTATTAGTGTGGAAAAAACACTTTTCGCACTTGTGTTAGTGTTGAAAAACCACTTTTCGCACTTGTGTTAGTGTTGAAAAACCACTTTTCGCACTTGTGTTAGTGTTGAAAAACCACTTTTCGCACTTGTGTTGGTTCAGGAAACCACTTTTGCACTTGTATTAGTGTGGAAAAAACACTTTTTGCACTTGTGATAGTGTTGAAAAACCACTTTTCGCACTTGTGTTAGTATTGAAAAACCACTTTTCGCACTTGTGTTGGTGCAGGAAACCACTTTTGCACTTGTATTAGTGTGGCAAAACCACTTTTCGCACTTGTGTTAGTGTTGAAAAACCACTTTTCGCACTTGTGTTAGTGTTGAAAAACCACTTTTTGCACTTGTGTTAGTGTTGAAAAACCACTTTTCACACTTGTGTTGGTGCAGGAAACCACTTTTGCACTTGTATTAGTGTGGAAAAAACACTTTTTGCACTTGTGATAGTGTTGAAAAACCACTTTTCGCACTTGTGTTAGTGTTGAAAAACCACTTTTCGCACTTGTGTTAGTGTTGAAAAACCACTTTTCACACTTGTGTTGGTGCAGGTGACCACTTTTGCACTTGTATTAGTGTGGAAAAAACACTTTTTGCACTTGTGATAGTGTTGAAAAACCACTTTTCGCACTTGTGTTAGTGTTGAAAAACCACTTTTCGCACTTGTGTTGGTGCAGGAAACCACTTTTGCACTTGTATTAGTGTGGAAAAAACACTTTTCGCACTTGTGTTAGTGTTGAAAAAACCACTTTTCGCACTTGTGTTAGTGTTGAAAAACCACTTTTCGCACTTGTGTTGGTGCAGGAAACCACTTTTGCACTTGTATTAGTGTGGGAAATACAGTTTTTGCACATGTGATAGTGTTGAAAAACCACTTTTCGCACTTGTGTTAGTGTTGAAAAACCACTTTTCGCACTTGTGTCGGTGCAGGAAATCACTTTTGCACTTGTATTAGTGTGGAAAAAACACTTTTTGCACTTGTGATAGTGTTGAAAAACCACTTTTCGCACTTGTGTTAGTGTTGAAAAACCACTTTTCGCACTTGTGTTGGTGCAGGAAACCACTTTTGCACTTGTATTAGTGTGGAAAAAACACTTTTTGCACTTGTGATAGTGTTGAAAAACCACTTTTCGGCCTTGTGTTAGTGTTGAAAAACCACTTTTCGCACTTGTGTTGGTGCAGGAAACCACTTTTGCACTTGTATTAGTGTGGAAAAAACCACTTTTCGCACTTGTGTTAGTGTTGAAAAACCACTTTTCGCACTTGTGTTAGTGTTGAAAAACCACTTTCTGCACTTGTGTTAGTGTTGAAAAACCACTTTTCACACTTGTGTTGGTGCAGGAAACCACATTTGCACTTGTATTAGTGTGGAAAAAACACTTTTTGCACTTGTGATAGTGTTGAAAAACCACTTTTCGCACTTGTGTTAGTGTTGAAAAACCACTTTTCGCACTTGTGTTAGTGTTGAAAAACCACTTTTCGCACTTGTGTTGGTGCAGGAAAGCACTTTTGCACTTCTATTAGTGTGGAAAAAACACTTTTTGAACTTGTGATAGTGTTGAAAAACCACTTTTCGCACTTGTGTTAGTGTTGAAAAACCACTTTTCGCACTTGTGTTGGTGCAGGAAAGCACTTTTGCACTTCTATTAGTGTGGAAAAAACACTTTTCACACTTGTGTTAGTGTTGAAAAACCACTTTTCGCACTTGTGTTAGTGTTGAAAAACCACTTTTCGCACTTGTGTTAGTGTTGAAAAACCACTTTTCGCACTTGTGTTGGTGCAGGAAACCACTTTTGCACTTGTATTAGTGTGGAAAAAACACTTTTTGCACTTGTGTTAGTGTTGAAAAACCACTTTTCGCACTTGTGTTAGTGTTGAAAAACCACTTTTCACACTTGTGTTGGTGCAGGTGACCACTTTTGCACTTGTATTAGTGTGGAAAAAACACTTTTTGCACTTGTGATAGTGTTGAAAAACCACTTTTCGCACTTGTGTTAGTGTTGAAAAACCACTTTTCGCACTTGTGTTGGTGCAGGAAACCACTTTTGCACTTGTATTAGTGTGGAAAAAACACTTTTCGCACTTGTGTTAGTGTTGAAAAACCACTTTTCGCACTTGTGTTAGTGTTGAAAAACCACTTTTCGCACTTGTGTTGGTGCAGGAAACCACTTTTGCACTTGTATTAGTGTGGGAAATACAGTTTTTGCACATGTGATAGTGTTGAAAAACCACTTTTCGCACTTGTGTTAGTGTTGAAAAACCACTTTTCGCACTTGTGTCGGTGCAGGAAACCACTTTTGCACTTGTATTAGTGTGGAAAAAACACTTTTTGCACTTGTGATAGTGTTGAAAAACCACTTTTCGCACTTGTGTTAGTGTTGAAAAACCACTTTTCGCACTTGTGTTGGTGCAGGAAACCACTTTTGCACTTGTATTAGTGTGGAAAAAACACTTTTTGCACTTGTGATAGTGTTGAAAAACCACTTTTCGGCCTTGTGTTAGTGTTGAAAAACCACTTTTCGCACTTGTGTTGGTGCAGGAAACCACTTTTGCACTTGTATTAGTGTGGAAAAAACCACTTTTCGCACTTGTGTTGGTGCAGGAAACCACTTTTGCACTTGTATTAGTGTGGAAAAAACACTTTTCGCACTTGTGTTAGTGTTGAAAAACCACTTTTCGCACTTGTGTTAGTGTTGAAAAACCACTTTTCGCACTTGTGTTAGTGTTGAAAAACCACTTTTCGCACTTGTGTTGGTGCAGGAAACCACTTTTGCACTTGTATTAGTGTGGAAAAAACACTTTTTGCACTTGTGATAGTGTTGAAAAACCACTTTTCGCACTTGTGTTAGTATTGAAAAACCACTTTTCGCACTTGTGTTGGTGCAGGAAACCACTTTTGCACTTGTATTAGTGTGGCAAAACCACTTTTCGCACTTGTGTTAGTGTTGAAAAACCACTTTTTGCACTTGTGTTAGTGTTGAAAAACCACTTTTCACACTTGTGTTGGTGCAGGAAACCACTTTTGCACTTGTATTAGTGTGGAAAAAACACTTTTTGCACTTGTGATAGTGTTGAAAAACCACTTTTCGCACTTGTGTTAGTGTTGAAAAACCACTTTTCGCACTTGTGTTAGTGTTGAAAAACCACTTTTCACACTTGTGTTGGTGCAGGTGACCACTTTTGCACTTGTATTAGTGTGGAAAAAACACTTTTTGCACTTGTGATAGTGTTGAAAAACCACTTTTCGCACTTGTGTTGGTGCAGGAAACCACTTTTGCACTTGTATTAGTGTGGAAAAAACACTTTTCGCACTTGTGTTAGTGTTGAAAAACCACTTTTCGCACTTGTGTTAGTGTTGAAAAACCACTTTTCGCACTTGTGTTGGTGCAGGAAACCACTTTTGCACTTGTATTAGTGTGGGAAATACAGTTTTTGCACATGAGATAGTGTTGAAAAACCACTTTTCGCACTTGTGTTAGTGTTGAAAAACCACTTTTCGCACTTGTGTCGGTGCAGGAAATCACTTTTGCACTTGTATTAGTGTGGAAAAAACACTTTTTGCACTTGTGATAGTGTTGAAAAACCACTTTTCGCACTTGTGTTAGTGTTGAAAAACCACTTTTCGCACTTGTGTTGGTGCAGGAAACCACTTTTGCACTTGTATTAGTGTGGAAAAAACACTTTTTGCACTTGTGATAGTGTTGAAAAACCACTTTTCGGCCTTGTGTTAGTGTTGAAAAACCACTTTTCGCACTTGTGTTGGTGCAGGAAACCACTTTTGCACTTGTATTAGTGTGGAAAAAACCACTTTTCGCACTTGTGTTAGTGTTGAAAAACCACTTTTCGCACTTGTGTTAGTGTTGAAAAACCACTTTCTGCACTTGTGTTAGTGTTGAAAAACCACTTTTCACACTTGTGTTGGTGCAGGAAACCACATTTGCATTTGTATTAGTGTGGAAAAAACACTTTTTGCACTTGTGATAGTGTTGAAAAACCACTTTTCGCACTTGTGTTAGTGTTGAAAAACCACTTTTCGCACTTGTGTTAGTGTTGAAAAACCACTTTTCGCACTTGTGTTGGTGCAGGAAAGCACTTTTGCACTTCTATTAGTGTGGAAAAAACACTTTTTGAACTTGTGATAGTGTTGAAAAACCACTTTTCGCACTTGTGTTAGTGTTGAAAAACCACTTTTCGCACTTGTGTTGGTGCAGGAAAGCACTTTTGCACTTCTATTAGTGTGGAAAAAACACTTTTCACACTTGTGTTAGTGTTGAAAAACCACTTTTCGCACTTGTGTTAGTGTTGAAAAACCCCTTTTCGCACTTGTGTTAGTGTTGAAAAACCACATTTCGCACTTGTGTTGGTGCAGGAAACCACGTTTGCACTTGTATTAGTGTGGAAAAAACACTTTTTGCACTTGTGATAGTGTTGAAAAACCACTTTTCGCACTTGTGTTAGTGTTGAAAAACCACTTTTCGCACTTGTGTTGGTGCAGGAAACCACTTTTGCACTTGTATTAGTGTGGAAAAAACACTTTTCGCACTTGTGTTAGTGTTGAAAAACCACTTTTCGCACTTGTGTTAATGTTGAAAAACCACTTTTCGCACTTGTGTTAGTGTTGAAAAACCACTTTTCGCACTTGTGTTGGTGCAGGAAACCACTTTTGCACTTGTATTAGTGTGGAAAAAACACTTTTTGCACTTGTGATAGTGTTGAAAAACCACTTTTCGCACTTGTGTTAGTATTGAAAAACCACTTTTCGCACTTGTGTTGGTGCAGGAAACCACTTTTGCACTTGTATTAGTGTGGCAAAACCACTTTTCGCACTTGTGTTAGTGCAGGAAAGCACTTTTGCACTTCTATTAGTGTGGAAAAAACACTTTTCACACTTGTGTTAGTGTTGAAAAACCACTTTTCGCACTTGTGTTAGTGTTGAAAAACCCCTTTTCGCACTTGTGTTAGTGTTGAAAAACCACATTTCGCACTTGTGTTGGTGCAGGAAACCACGTTTGCACTTGTATTAGTGTGGAAAAAACACTTTTTGCACTTGTGATAGTGTTGAAAAACCACTTTTCGCACTTGTGTTAGTGTTGAAAAACCACTTTTCGCACTTGTGTTGGTGCAGGAAACCACTTTTGCACTTGTATTAGTGTGGAAAAAACACTTTTCGCACTTGTGTTAGTGTTGAAAAACCACTTTTCGCACTTGTGTTAGTGTTGAAAAACCACTTTTCGCACTTGTGTTAGTGTTGAAAAACCACTTTTCGCACTTGTGTTGGTGCAGGAAACCACTTTTGCACTTGTATTAGTGTGGAAAAAACACTTTTTGCACTTGTGATAGTGTTGAAAAACCACTTTTCGCACTTGTGTTAGTATTGAAAAACCACTTTTCGCACTTGTGTTGGTGCAGGAAACCACTTTTGCACTTGTATTAGTGTGGCAAAACCACTTTTCGCACTTGTGTTAGTGTTGAAAAACCACTTTTCGCACTTGTGTTAGTGTTGAAAAACCACTTTTTGCACTTGTGTTAGTGTTGAAAAACCACTTTTCACACTTGTGTTGGTGCAGGAAACCACTTTTGCACTTGTATTAGTGTGGAAAAAACACTTTTTGCACTTGTGATAGTGTTGAAAAACCACTTTTCGCACTTGTGTTAGTGTTGAAAAACCACTTTTCGCACTTGTGTTAGTGTTGAAAAACCACTTTTCACACTTGTGTTGGTGCAGGTGACCACTTTTGCACTTGTATTAGTGTGGAAAAAACACTTTTTGCACTTGTGATAGTGTTGAAAAACCACTTTTCGCACTTGTGTTAGTGTTGAAAAACCACTTTTCGCACTTGTGTTGGTGCAGGAAACCACTTTTGCACTTGTATTAGTGTGGAAAAAACACTTTTCGCACTTGTGTTAGTGTTGAAAAACCACTTTTCGCACTTGTGTTAGTGTTGAAAAACCACTTTTCGCACTTGTGTTGGTGCAGGAAACCACTTTTGCACTTGTATTAGTGTGGGAAATACAGTTTTTGCACATGTGATAGTGTTGAAAAACCACTTTTCGCACTTGTGTTAGTGTTGAAAAACCACTTTTCGCACTTGTGTCGGTGCAGGAAATCACTTTTGCACTTGTATTAGTGTGGAAAAAACACTTTTTGCACTTGTGATAGTGTTGAAAAACCACTTTTCGCACTTGTGTTAGTGTTGAAAAACCACTTTTCGCACTTGTGTTGGTGCAGGAAACCACTTTTGCACTTGTATTAGTGTGGAAAAAACACTTTTTGCACTTGTGATAGTGTTGAAAAACCACTTTTCGGCCTTGTGTTAGTGTTGAAAAACCACTTTTCGCACTTGTGTTGGTGCAGGAAACCACTTTTGCACTTGTATTAGTGTGGAAAAAACCACTTTTCGCACTTGTGTTAGTGTTGAAAAACCACTTTTCGCACTTGTGTTAGTGTTGAAAAACCACTTTCTGCACTTGTGTTAGTGTTGAAAAACCACTTTTCACACTTGTGTTGGTGCAGGAAACCACATTTGCACTTGTATTAGTGTGGAAAAAACACTTTTTGCACTTGTGATAGTGTTGAAAAACCACTTTTCGCACTTGTGTTAGTGTTGAAAAACCACTTTTCGCACTTGTGTTAGTGTTGAAAAACCACTTTTCGCACTTGTGTTGGTGCAGGAAAGCACTTTTGCACTTCTATTAGTGTGGAAAAAACACTTTTTGAACTTGTGATAGTGTTGAAAAACCACTTTTCGCACTTGTGTTAGTGTTGAAAAACCACTTTTCGCACTTGTGTTGGTGCAGGAAAGCACTTTTGCACTTCTATTAGTGTGGAAAAAACACTTTTCACACTTGTGTTAGTGTTGAAAAACCACTTTTCGCACTTGTGTTAGTGTTGAAAAACCACTTTTCGCACTTGTGTTAGTGTTGAAAAACCACTTTTCGCACTTGTGTTGGTGCAGGAAACCACTTTTGCACTTGTATTAGTGTGGAAAAAACACTTTTTGCACTTGTGTTAGTGTTGAAAAACCACTTTTCGCACTTGTGTTAGTGTTGAAAAACCACTTTTCACACTTGTGTTGGTGCAGGTGACCACTTTTGCACTTGTATTAGTGTGGAAAAAACACTTTTTGCACTTGTGATAGTGTTGAAAAACCACTTTTCGCACTTGTGTTAGTGTTGAAAAACCACTTTTCGCACTTGTGTTGGTGCAGGAAACCACTTTTGCACTTGTATTAGTGTGGAAAAAACACTTTTCGCACTTGTGTTAGTGTTGAAAAACCACTTTTCGCACTTGTGTTAGTGTTGAAAAACCACTTTTCGCACTTGTGTTGGTGCAGGAAACCACTTTTGCACTTGTATTAGTGTGGGAAATACAGTTTTTGCACATGTGATAGTGTTGAAAAACCACTTTTCGCACTTGTGTTAGTGTTGAAAAACCACTTTTCGCACTTGTGTCGGTGCAGGAAACCACTTTTGCACTTGTATTAGTGTGGAAAAAACACTTTTTGCACTTGTGATAGTGTTGAAAAACCACTTTTCGCACTTGTGTTAGTGTTGAAAAACCACTTTTCGCACTTGTGTTGGTGCAGGAAACCACTTTTGCACTTGTATTAGTGTGGAAAAAACACTTTTTGCACTTGTGATAGTGTTGAAAAACCACTTTTCGGCCTTGTGTTAGTGTTGAAAAACCACTTTTCGCACTTGTGTTGGTGCAGGAAACCACTTTTGCACTTGTATTAGTGTGGAAAAAACCACTTTTCGCACTTGTGTTGGTGCAGGAAACCACTTTTGCACTTGTATTAGTGTGGAAAAAACACTTTTCGCACTTGTGTTAGTGTTGAAAAACCACTTTTCGCACTTGTGTTAGTGTTGAAAAACCACTTTTCGCACTTGTGTTAGTGTTGAAAAACCACTTTTCGCACTTGTGTTGGTGCAGGAAACCACTTTTGCACTTGTATTAGTGTGGAAAAAACACTTTTTGCACTTGTGATAGTGTTGAAAAACCACTTTTCGCACTTGTGTTAGTATTGAAAAACCACTTTTCGCACTTGTGTTGGTGCAGGAAACCACTTTTGCACTTGTATTAGTGTGGCAAAACCACTTTTCGCACTTGTGTTAGTGTTGAAAAACCACTTTTTGCACTTGTGTTAGTGTTGAAAAACCACTTTTCACACTTGTGTTGGTGCAGGAAACCACTTTTGCACTTGTATTAGTGTGGAAAAAACACTTTTTGCACTTGTGATAGTGTTGAAAAACCACTTTTCGCACTTGTGTTAGTGTTGAAAAACCACTTTTCGCACTTGTGTTAGTGTTGAAAAACCACTTTTCACACTTGTGTTGGTGCAGGTGACCACTTTTGCACTTGTATTAGTGTGGAAAAAACACTTTTTGCACTTGTGATAGTGTTGAAAAACCACTTTTCGCACTTGTGTTGGTGCAGGAAACCACTTTTGCACTTGTATTAGTGTGGAAAAAACACTTTTCGCACTTGTGTTAGTGTTGAAAAACCACTTTTCGCACTTGTGTTAGTGTTGAAAAACCACTTTTCGCACTTGTGTTGGTGCAGGAAACCACTTTTGCACTTGTATTAGTGTGGGAAATACAGTTTTTGCACATGAGATAGTGTTGAAAAACCACTTTTCGCACTTGTGTTAGTGTTGAAAAACCACTTTTCGCACTTGTGTCGGTGCAGGAAATCACTTTTGCACTTGTATTAGTGTGGAAAAAACACTTTTTGCACTTGTGATAGTGTTGAAAAACCACTTTTCGCACTTGTGTTAGTGTTGAAAAACCACTTTTCGCACTTGTGTTGGTGCAGGAAACCACTTTTGCACTTGTATTAGTGTGGAAAAAACACTTTTTGCACTTGTGATAGTGTTGAAAAACCACTTTTCGGCCTTGTGTTAGTGTTGAAAAACCACTTTTCGCACTTGTGTTGGTGCAGGAAACCACTTTTGCACTTGTATTAGTGTGGAAAAAACCACTTTTCGCACTTGTGTTAGTGTTGAAAAACCACTTTTCGCACTTGTGTTAGTGTTGAAAAACCACTTTCTGCACTTGTGTTAGTGTTGAAAAACCACTTTTCACACTTGTGTTGGTGCAGGAAACCACATTTGCATTTGTATTAGTGTGGAAAAAACACTTTTTGCACTTGTGATAGTGTTGAAAAACCACTTTTCGCACTTGTGTTAGTGTTGAAAAACCACTTTTCGCACTTGTGTTAGTGTTGAAAAACCACTTTTCGCACTTGTGTTGGTGCAGGAAAGCACTTTTGCACTTCTATTAGTGTGGAAAAAACACTTTTTGAACTTGTGATAGTGTTGAAAAACCACTTTTCGCACTTGTGTTAGTGTTGAAAAACCACTTTTCGCACTTGTGTTGGTGCAGGAAAGCACTTTTGCACTTCTATTAGTGTGGAAAAAACACTTTTCACACTTGTGTTAGTGTTGAAAAACCACTTTTCGCACTTGTGTTAGTGTTGAAAAACCCCTTTTCGCACTTGTGTTAGTGTTGAAAAACCACATTTCGCACTTGTGTTGGTGCAGGAAACCACGTTTGCACTTGTATTAGTGTGGAAAAAACACTTTTTGCACTTGTGATAGTGTTGAAAAACCACTTTTCGCACTTGTGTTAGTGTTGAAAAACCACTTTTCGCACTTGTGTTGGTGCAGGAAACCACTTTTGCACTTGTATTAGTGTGGAAAAAACACTTTTCGCACTTGTGTTAGTGTTGAAAAACCACTTTTCGCACTTGTGTTAGTGTTGAAAAACCACTTTTCGCACTTGTGTTAGTTGTTGAAAAACCACTTTTCGCACTTGTGTTTGTGCAGGAAACCACTTTTGCACTTGTATTAGTGTGGAAAAAACACTTTTTGCACTTGTGATAGTGTTGAAAAACCACTTTTCGCACTTGTGTTAGTGTTGAAAAACCACTTTTCGCACTTGTGTCGGTGCAGGAAACCACTTTTGCACTTGTATTAGTGTGGAAAAAACACTTTTTGCACTTGTGATAGTGTTGAAAAACCACTTTTCGCACTTGCGATAGTGTTGAAAAACCACTTTTCGCACTTGTGTTAGTGTTGAAAAACCACTTTTCGCACTTGTGTTGGTGCAGGAAACCACTTTTGCACTTGTATTAGTGTGGAAAAAACACTTTTCGCACTTGTGTTAGTGTTGAAAAACCACTTTTCGCACTTGTGTTGGTGTTGAAAAACCACTTTTCCCACTTGTGTTAGTGTTGAAAAACCACTTTTCGCACTTGTGTTGGTGCAGGAAACCATTTTTGCACTTGTATTAGTGTGGAAAACACTTTTTGCACTTGTGATAGTGTTGAAAAACCACTTTTCGCACTTGTGTTAGTGTTGAAAAACCACGTTTCGCACTTGTGTTGGTGCAGGAAACCACTTTTGCACTTGTAATAGTGTGGAAAAAACCACTTTTCACACTTGTGTTAGTGTTGAAAAACCACTTTTCGCACTTGTGTTAGTGTTGAAAAACCACTTTTCGCACTTGTGTTAGTGTTGAAAAACCACATTTCGCACTTGTGTTGGTGCAGGAAACCACGTTTGCACTTGTATTAGTGTGGAAAAAACACTTTTTGCACTTGTGATAGTGTTGAAAAACCACTTTTCGCACTTGTGTTAGTGTTGAAAAACCACTTTTCGCACTTGTGTTGGTGCAGGAAACCACTTTTGCACTTGTATTAGTGTGGAAAAAACACTTTTCGCACTTGTGTTAGTGTTGAAAAACCACTTTTCGCACTTGTGTTAGTGTTGAAAAATCACTTTTCGCACTTGTGTTAGTGTTGAAAAACCACTTTTCGCACTTGTGTTGGTGCAGGAAACCACTTTTGCACTTGTATTAGTGTGGAAAAAACACTTTTTGCACTTGTGATAGTGTTGAAAAACCACTTTTCGCACTTGTGTTAGTATTGAAAAACCACTTTTCGCACTTGTGTTGGTGCAGGAAACCACTTTTGCACTTGTATTAGTGTGGCAAAACCACTTTTCGCACTTGTGTTAGTGTTGAAAAACCACTTTTCGCACTTGTGTTAGTGTTGAAAAACCACTTTTTGCACTTGTGTTAGTGTTGAAAAACCACTTTTCACACTTGTGTTGGTGCAGGAAACCACTTTTGCACTTGTATTAGTGTGGAAAAAACACTTTTTGCACTTGTGATAGTGTTGAAAAACCACTTTTCGCACTTGTGTTAGTGTTGAAAAACCACTTTTCGCACTTGTGTTAGTGTTGAAAAACCACTTTTCACACTTGTGTTGGTGCAGGTGACCACTTTTGCACTTGTATTAGTGTGGAAAAAACACTTTTTGCACTTGTGATAGTGTTGAAAAACCACTTTTCGCACTTGTGTTAGTGTTGAAAAACCACTTTTCGCACTTGTGTTGGTGCAGGAAACCACTTTTGCACTTGTATTAGTGTGGAAAAAACACTTTTCGCACTTGTGTTAGTGTTGAAAAACCACTTTTCGCACTTGTGTTAGTGTTGAAAAACCACTTTTCGCACTTGTGTTGGTGCAGCAAACCACTTTTGCACTTGTATTAGTGTGGGAAATACAGTTTTTGCACATGTGATAGTGTTGAAAAACCACTTTTCGCACTTGTGTTAGTGTTGAAAAACCACTTTTCGCACTTGTGTCGGTGCAGGAAATCACTTTTGCACTTGTATTAGTGTGGAAAAACCACTTTTTGCACTTGTGATAGTGTTGAAAAACCACTTTTCGCACTTGTGTTAGTGTTGAAAAACCACTTTTCGCACTTGTGTTGGTGCAGGAAACCACTTTTGCACTTGTATTAGTGTGGAAAAAACACTTTTTGCACTTGTGATAGTGTTGAAAAACCACTTTTCGGCCTTGTGTTAGTGTTGAAAAACCACTTTTCGCACTTGTGTTGGTGCAGGAAACCACTTTTGCACTTGTATTAGTGTGGAAAAAAACACTTTTCGCACTTGTGTTAGTGTTGAAAAACCACTTTTCGCACTTGTGTTAGTGTTGAAAAACCACTTTCTGCACTTGTGTTAGTGTTGAAAAACCACTTTTCACACTTGTGTTGGTGCAGGAAACCACATTTGCACTTGTATTAGTGTGGAAAAAACACTTTTTGCACTTGTGATAGTGTTGAAAAACCACTTTTCGCACTTGTGTTAGTGTTGAAAAACCACTTTTCGCACTTGTGTTAGTGTTGAAAAACCACTTTTCGCACTTGTGTTGGTGCAGGAAAGCACTTTTGCACTTCTATTAGTGTGGAAAAAACACTTTTTGAACTTGTGATAGTGTTGAAAAACCACTTTTCGCACTTGTGTTAGTGTTGAAAAACCACTTTTCGCACTTGTGTTGGTGCAGGAAAGCACTTTTGCACTTCTATTAGTGTGGAAAAAACACTTTTCACACTTGTGTTAGTGTTGAAAAACCACTTTTCGCACTTGTGTTAGTGTTGAAAAACCCCTTTTCGCACTTGTGTTAGTGTTGAAAAACCACATTTCGCACTTGTGTTGGTGCAGGAAACCACGTTTGCACTTGTATTAGTGTGGAAAAAACACTTTTTGCACTTGTGATAGTGTTGAAAAACCACTTTTCGCACTTGTGTTAGTGTTGAAAAACCACTTTTCGCACTTGTGTTGGTGCAGGAAACCACTTTTGCACTTGTATTAGTGTGGAAAAAACACTTTTCGCACTTGTGTTAGTGTTGAAAAACCACTTTTCGCACTTGTGTTAGTGTTGAAAAACCACTTTTCGCACTTGTGTTAGTGTTGAAAAACCACTTTTCGCACTTGTGTTGGTGCAGGAAACCACTTTTGCACTTGTATTAGTGTGGAAAAAACACTTTTTGCACTTGTGATAGTGTTGAAAAACCACTTTTCGCACTTGTGTTAGTATTGAAAAACCACTTTTTGCACTTGTGTTAGTGTTGAAAAACCACTTTTCGCACTTGTGTTAGTGTTGAAAAACCACTTTTCACACTTGTGTTGGTGCAGGAAACCACTTTTGCACTTGTATTAGTGTGGAAAAAACACTTTTTGCACTTGTGATAGTGTTGAAAAACCACTTTTCGCACTTGTGTTAGTGTTGAAAAACCACTTTTCGCACTTGTGTTAGTGTTGAAAAACCACTTTTCACACTTGTGTTGGTGCAGGTGACCACTTTTGCACTTGTATTAGTGTGGAAAAAACACTTTTTGCACTTGTGATAGTGTTGAAAAACCACTTTTCGCACTTGTGTTAGTGTTGAAAAACCACTTTTCGCACTTGTGTTAGTGCAGGAAACCACTTTTGCACTTGTATTAGTGTGGAAAAAACACTTTTCGCACTTGTGTTAGTGTTGAAAAACCACTTTTCGCACTTGTGTTAGTGTTGAAAAACCACTTTTCGCACTTGTGTTGGTGCAGGAAACCACTTTTGCACTTGTATTAGTGTGGGAAATACAGTTTTTGCACATGAGATAGTGTTGAAAAACCACTTTTTGCACTTGTGTTAGTGTTGAAAAACCACTTTTCGCACTTGTGTTGGTGCAGGAAACCACTTTTGCACTTGTATTAGTGTGGAAAAAACACTTTTTGCACTTGTGATAGTGTTGAAAAACCACTTTTCGGCCTTGTGTTAGTGTTGAAAAACCACTTTCCGCACTTGTGTTGGTGCAGGAAACCACTTTTGCACTTGTATTAGTGTGGAAAAAACCACTTTTCGCACTTGTGTTAGTGTTGAAAAACCACTTTTCGCACTTGTGTTAGTGTTGAAAAACCACTTTCTGCACTTGTGTTAGTGTTGAAAAACCACTTTTCACACTTGTGTTGGTGCAGGAAACCACATTTGCATTTGTATTAGTGTGGAAAAAACACTTTTTGCACTTGTGATAGTGTTGAAAAACCACTTTTCGCACTTGTGTTAGTGTTGAAAAACCACTTTTCGCACTTGTGTTAGTGTTGAAAAACCACTTTTCGCACTTGTGTTGGTGCAGGAAAGCACTTTTGCACTTCTATTAGTGTGGAAAAAACACTTTTTGAACTTGTGATAGTGTTGAAAAACCACTTTTCGCACTTGTGTTAGTGTTGAAAAACCACTTTTCGCACTTGTGTTGGTGCAGGAAAGCACTTTTGCACTTCTATTAGTGTGGAAAAAAACACTTTTCACACTTGTGTTAGTGTTGAAAAACCACTTTTCGCACTTGTGTTAGTGTTGAAAAACCCCTTTTCGCACTTGTGTTAGTGTTGAAAAACCACATTTCGCACTTGTGTTGGTGCAGGAAACCACGTTTGCACTTGTATTAGTGTGGAAAAAACACTTTTTGCACTTGTGATAGTGTTGAAAAACCACTTTTCGCACTTGTGTTAGTGTTGAAAAACCACTTTTCGCACTTGTGTTGGTGCAGGAAACCACTTTTGCACTTGTATTAGTGTGGAAAAAACACTTTTCGCACTTGTGTTAGTGTTGAAAAACCACTTTTCGCACTTGTGTTAGTGTTGAAAAACCACTTTTCGCACTTGTGTTAGTGTTGAAAAACCACTTTTCGCACTTGTGTTTGTGCAGGAAACCACTTTTGCACTTGTATTAGTGTGGAAAAAACACTTTTTGCACTTGTGATAGTGTTGAAAAACCACTTTTCGCACTTGTGTTAGTGTTGAAAAACCACTTTTCGCACTTGTGTCGGTGCAGGAAACCACTTTTGCACTTGTATTAGTGTGGAAAAAACACTTTTTGCACTTGTGATAGTGTTGAAAAACCACTTTTCGCACTTGCGATAGTGTTGAAAAACCACTTTTCGCACTTGTGTTAGTGTTGAAAAACCACTTTTCGCACTTGTGTTGGTGCAGGAAACCACTTTTGCACTTGTATTAGTGTGGAAAAAACACTTTTCGCACTTGTGTTAGTGTTGAAAAACCACTTTTCGCACTTGTGTTGGTGTTGAAAAACCACTTTTCCCACTTGTGTTAGTGTTGAAAAACCACTTTTCGCACTTGTGTTGGTGCAGGAAACCATTTTTGCACTTGTATTAGTGTGGAAAACACTTTTTGCACTTGTGATAGTGTTGAAAAACCACTTTTCGCACTTGTGTTAGTGTTGAAAAACCACGTTTCGCACTTGTGTTGGTGCAGGAAACCACTTTTGCACTTGTAATAGTGTGGAAAAAACCACTTTTCACACTTGTGTTAGTGTTGAAAAACCACTTTTCGCACTTGTGTTAGTGTTGAAAAACCACTTTTCGCACTTGTGTTAGTGTTGAAAAACCACATTTCGCACTTGTGTTGGTGCAGGAAACCACGTTTGCACTTGTATTAGTGTGGAAAAAACACTTTTTGCACTTGTGATAGTGTTGAAAAACCACTTTTCGCACTTGTGTTAGTGTTGAAAAACCACTTTTCGCACTTGTGTTGGTGCAGGAAACCACTTTTGCACTTGTATTAGTGTGGAAAAAACACTTTTCGCACTTGTGTTAGTGTTGAAAAACCACTTTTCGCACTTGTGTTAGTGTTGAAAAATCACTTTTCGCACTTGTGTTAGTGTTGAAAAACCACTTTTCGCACTTGTGTTGGTGCAGGAAACCACTTTTGCACTTGTATTAGTGTGGAAAAAACACTTTTTGCACTTGTGATAGTGTTGAAAAACCACTTTTCGCACTTGTGTTAGTATTGAAAAACCACTTTTCGCACTTGTGTTGGTGCAGGAAACCACTTTTGCACTTGTATTAGTGTGGCAAAACCACTTTTCGCACTTGTGTTAGTGTTGAAAAACCACTTTTCGCACTTGTGTTAGTGTTGAAAAACCACTTTTTGCACTTGTGTTAGTGTTGAAAAACCACTTTTCACACTTGTGTTGGTGCAGGAAACCACTTTTGCACTTGTATTAGTGTGGAAAAAACACTTTTTGCACTTGTGATAGTGTTGAAAAACCACTTTTCGGCCTTGTGTTAGTGTTGAAAAACCACTTTTCGCACTTGTGTTGGTGCAGGAAACCACTTTTGCACTTGTATTAGTGTGGAAAAAACCACTTTTCGCACTTGTGTTAGTGTTGAAAAACCACTTTTCGCACTTGTGTTAGTGTTGAAAAACCACTTTCTGCACTTGTGTTAGTGTTGAAAAACCACTTTTCACACTTGTGTTGGTGCAGGAAACCACATTTGCATTTGTATTAGTGTGGAAAAAACACTTTTTGCACTTGTGATAGTGTTGAAAAACCACTTTTCGCACTTGTGTTAGTGTTGAAAAACCACTTTTCGCACTTGTGTTAGTGTTGAAAAACCACTTTTCGCACTTGTGTTGGTGCAGGAAAGCACTTTTGCACTTCTATTAGTGTGGAAAAAACACTTTTCACACTTGTGTTAGTGTTGAAAAACCACTTTTCGCACTTGTGTTAGTGTTGAAAAACCCCTTTTCGCACTTGTGTTAGTGTTGAAAAACCACATTTCGCACTTGTGTTGGTGCAGGAAACCACGTTTGCACTTGTATTAGTGTGGAAAAAACACTTTTTGCACTTGTGATAGTGTTGAAAAACCACTTTTCGCACTTGTGTTAGTGTTGAAAAACCACTTTTCGCACTTGTGTTGGTGCAGGAAACCACTTTTGCACTTGTATTAGTGTGGAAAAAACACTTTTCGCACTTGTGTTAGTGTTGAAAAACCACTTTTCGCACTTGTGTTAGTGTTGAAAAACCACTTTTCGCACTTGTGTTAGTGTTGAAAAACCACTTTTCGCACTTGTGTTGGTGCAGGAAACCACTTTTGCACTTGTATTAATGTGGAAAAAACACTTTTTGCACTTGTGATAGTGTTGAAAAACCACTTTTCGCACTTGTGTTAGTATTGAAAAACCACTTTTCGCACTTGTGTTGGTGCAGGAAACCACTTTTGCACTTGTATTAGTGTGGCAAAACCACTTTTCGCACTTGTGTTAGTGTTGAAAAACCACTTTTCGCACTTGTGTTAGTGTTGAAAAACCACTTTTTGCACTTGTGTTAGTGTTGAAAAACCACTTTTCACACTTGTGTTGGTGCAGGAAACCACTTTTGCACTTGTATTAGTGTGGAAAAAACACTTTTTGCACTTGTGATAGTGTTGAAAAACCACTTTTCGCACTTGTGTTAGTGTTGAAAAACCACTTTTCGCACTTGTGTTAGTGTTGAAAAACCACTTTTCACACTTGTGTTGGTGCAGGTGACCACTTTTGCACTTGTATTAGTGTGGAAAAAACACTTTTTGCACTTGTGATAGTGTTGAAAAACCACTTTTCGCACTTGTGTTAGTGTTGAAAAACCACTTTTCGCACTTGTGTTGGTGCAGGAAACCACTTTTGCACTTGTATTAGTGTGGAAAAAACACTTTTCGCACTTGTGTTAGTGTTGAAAAACCACTTTTCGCACTTGTGTTAGTGTTGAAAAACCACTTTTCGCACTTGTGTTGGTGCAGGAAACCACTTTTGCACTTGTATTAGTGTGGGAAATACAGTTTTTGCACATGTGATAGTGTTGAAAAACCACTTTTCGCACTTGTGTTAGTGTTGAAAAACCACTTTTCGCACTTGTGTCGGTGCAGGAAATCACTTTTGCACTTGTATTAGTGTGGAAAAACACTTTTTGCACTTGTGATAGTGTTGAAAAACCACTTTTCGCACTTGTGTTAGTGTTGAAAAACCACTTTTCGCACTTGTGTTGGTGCAGGAAACCACTTTTGCACTTGTATTAGTGTGGAAAAAACACTTTTTGCACTTGTGATAGTGTTGAAAAACCACTTTTCGGCCTTGTGTTAGTGTTGAAAAACCACTTTTCGCACTTGTGTTGGTGCAGGAAACCACTTTTGCACTTGTATTAGTGTGGAAAAAACCACTTTTCGCACTTGTGTTAGTGTTGAAAAACCACTTTTCGCACTTGTGTTAGTGTTGAAAAACCACTTTCTGCACTTGTGTTAGTGTTGAAAAACCACTTTTCGCACTTGTGTTGGTGCAGGAAACCACATTTGCACTTGTATTAGTGTGGAAAAAACACTTTTTGCACTTGTGATAGTGTTGAAAAACCACTTTTCGCACTTGTGTTAGTGTTGAAAAACCACTTTTCGCACTTGTGTTAGTGTTGAAAAACCACTTTTCGCACTTGTGTTGGTGCAGGAAACCACTTTTGCACTTGTATTAGTGTGGAAAAAACACTTTTTGCACTTGTGTTAGTGTTGAAAAACCACTTTTCGCACTTGTGTTAGTGTTGAAAAACCACTTTTCACACTTGTGTTGGTGCAGGTGACCACTTTTGCACTTGTATTAGTGTGGAAAAAACACTTTTTGCACTTGTGATAGTGTTGAAAAACCACTTTTCGCACTTGTGTTAGTGTTGAAAAACCACTTTTCGCACTTGTGTTGGTGCAGGAAACCACTTTTGCACTTGTATTAGTGTGGAAAAAACACTTTTCGCACTTGTGTTAGTGTTGAAAAACCACTTTTCGCACTTGTGTTAGTGTTGAAAAACCACTTTTCGCACTTGTGTTGGTGCAGGAAACCACTTTTGCACTTGTATTAGTGTGGGAAATACAGTTTTTGCACATGTGATAGTGTTGAAAAACCACTTTTCGCACTTGTGTTAGTGTTGAAAAACCACTTTTCGCACTTGTGTCGGTGCAGGAAACCACTTTTGCACTTGTATTAGTGTGGAAAAAACACTTTTTGCACTTGTGATAGTGTTGAAAAACCACTTTTCGCACTTGTGTTAGTGTTGAAAAACCACTTTTCGCACTTGTGTTGGTGCAGGAAACCACTTTTGCACTTGTATTAGTGTGGAAAAAACACTTTTTGCACTTGTGATAGTGTTGAAAAACCACTTTTCGGCCTTGTGTTAGTGTTGAAAAACCACTTTTCGCACTTGTGTTGGTGCAGGAAACCACTTTTGCACTTGTATTAGTGTGGAAAAAACCACTTTTCGCACTTGTGTTGGTGCAGGAAACCACTTTTGCACTTGTATTAGTGTGGAAAAAACACTTTTCGCACTTGTGTTAGTGTTGAAAAACCACTTTTCGCACTTGTGTTAGTGTTGAAAAACCACTTTTCGCACTTGTGTTAGTGTTGAAAAACCACTTTTCGCACTTGTGTTGGTGCAGGAAACCACTTTTGCACTTGTATTAGTGTGGAAAAAACACTTTTTGCACTTGTGATAGTGTTGAAAAACCACTTTTCGCACTTGTGTTAGTATTGAAAAACCACTTTTCGCACTTGTGTTGGTGCAGGAAACCACTTTTGCACTTGTATTAGTGTGGCAAAACCACTTTTCGCACTTGTGTTAGTGTTGAAAAACCACTTTTTGCACTTGTGTTAGTGTTGAAAAACCACTTTTCACACTTGTGTTGGTGCAGGAAACCACTTTTGCACTTGTATTAGTGTGGAAAAAACACTTTTTGCACTTGTGATAGTGTTGAAAAACCACTTTTCGCACTTGTGTTAGTGTTGAAAAACCACTTTTCGCACTTGTGTTAGTGTTGAAAAACCACTTTTCACACTTGTGTTGGTGCAGGTGACCACTTTTGCACTTGTATTAGTGTGGAAAAAACACTTTTTGCACTTGTGATAGTGTTGAAAAACCACTTTTCGCACTTGTGTTAGTGTTGAAAAACCACTTTTCGCACTTGTGTTGGTGCAGGAAACCACTTTTGCACTTGTATTAGTGTGGAAAAAACACTTTTCGCACTTGTGTTAGTGTTGAAAAACCACTTTTCGCACTTGTGTTAGTGTTGAAAAACCACTTTTCGCACTTGTGTTGGTGCAGGAAACCACTTTTGCACTTGTATTAGTGTGGGAAATACAGTTTTTGCACATGAGATAGTGTTGAAAAACCACTTTTCGCACTTGTGTTAGTGTTGAAAAACCACTTTTCGCACTTGTGTCGGTGCAGGAAATCACTTTTGCACTTGTATTAGTGTGGAAAAAACACTTTTTGCACTTGTGATAGTGTTGAAAAACCACTTTTCGCACTTGTGTTAGTGTTGAAAAACCACTTTTCGCACTTGTGTTGGCGCAGGAAACCACTTTTGCACTTGTATTAGTGTGGAAAAAACACTTTTTGCACTTGTGATAGTGTTGAAAAACCACTTTTCGGCCTTGTGTTAGTGTTGAAAAACCACTTTTCGCACTTGTGTTGGTGCAGGAAACCACTTTTGCACTTGTATTAGTGTGGAAAAAACCACTTTTCGCACTTGTGTTAGTGTTGAAAAACCACTTTTCGCACTTGTGTTAGTGTTGAAAAACCACTTTCTGCACTTGTGTTAGTGTTGAAAAACCACTTTTCACACTTGTGTTGGTGCAGGAAACCACATTTGCATTTGTATTAGTGTGGAAAAAACACTTTTTGCACTTGTGATAGTGTTGAAAAACCACTTTTCGCACTTGTGTTAGTGTTGAAAAACCACTTTTCGCACTTGTGTTAGTGTTGAAAAACCACTTTTCGCACTTGTGTTGGTGCAGGAAAGCACTTTTGCACTTCTATTAGTGTGGAAAAAACACTTTTTGAACTTGTGATAGTGTTGAAAAACCACTTTTCGCACTTGTGTTAGTGTTGAAAAACCACTTTTCGCACTTGTGTTGGTGCAGGAAAGCACTTTTGCACTTCTATTAGTGTGGAAAAAAACACTTTTCACACTTGTGTTAGTGTTGAAAAACCACTTTTCGCACTTGTGTTAGTGTTGAAAAACCCCTTTTCGCACTTGTGTTAGTGTTGAAAAACCACATTTCGCACTTGTGTTGGTGCAGGAAACCACGTTTGCACTTGTATTAGTGTGGAAAAAACACTTTTTGCACTTGTGATAGTGTTGAAAAACCACTTTTCGCACTTGTGTTAGTGTTGAAAAACCACTTTTCGCACTTGTGTTGGTGCAGGAAACCACTTTTGCACTTGTATTAGTGTGGAAAAAACACTTTTCGCACTTGTGTTAGTGTTGAAAAACCACTTTTCGCACTTGTGTTAGTGTTGAAAAACCACTTTTCGCACTTGTGTTAGTGTTGAAAAACCACTTTTCGCACTTGTGTTTGTGCAGGAAACCACTTTTGCACTTGTATTAGTGTGGAAAAAACACTTTTTGCACTTGTGATAGTGTTGAAAAACCACTTTTCGCACTTGTGTTAGTGTTGAAAAACCACTTTTCGCACTTGTGTCGGTGCAGGAAACCACTTTTGCACTTGTATTAGTGTGGAAAAAACACTTTTTGCACTTGTGATAGTGTTGAAAAACCACTTTTTGCACTTGCGATAGTGTTGAAAAACCACTTTTCGCACTTGTGTTAGTGTTGAAAAACCACTTTTCGCACTTGTGTTGGTGCAGGAAACCACTTTTGCACTTGTATTAGTGTGGAAAAAACACTTTTCGCACTTGTGTTAGTGTTGAAAAACCACTTTTCGCACTTGTGTTGGTGTTGAAAAACCACTTTTCCCACTTGTGTTAGTGTTGAAAAACCACTTTTCGCACTTGTGTTGGTGCAGGAAACCATTTTTGCACTTGTATTAGTGTGGAAAACACTTTTTGCACTTGTGATAGTGTTGAAAAACCACTTTTCGCACTTGTGTTAGTGTTGAAAAACCACGTTTCGCACTTGTGTTGGTGCAGGAAACCACTTTTGCACTTGTAATAGTGTGGAAAAAACCACTTTTCACACTTGTGTTAGTGTTGAAAAACCACTTTTCGCACTTGTGTTAGTGTTGAAAAACCACTTTTCGCACTTGTGTTAGTGTTGAAAAACCACATTTCGCACTTGTGTTGGTGCAGGAAACCACGTTTGCACTTGTATTAGTGTGGAAAAAACACTTTTTGCACTTGTGATAGTGTTGAAAAACCACTTTTCGCACTTGTGTTAGTGTTGAAAAACCACTTTTCGCACTTGTGTTGGTGCAGGAAACCACTTTTGCACTTGTATTAGTGTGGAAAAAACACTTTTCGCACTTGTGTTAGTGTTGAAAAACCACTTTTCGCACTTGTGTTAGTGTTGAAAAATCACTTTTCGCACTTGTGTTAGTGTTGAAAAACCACTTTTCGCACTTGTGTTGGTGCAGGAAACCACTTTTGCACTTGTATTAGTGTGGAAAAAACACTTTTTGCACTTGTGATAGTGTTGAAAAACCACTTTTCGCACTTGTGTTAGTATTGAAAAACCACTTTTCGCACTTGTGTTGGTGCAGGAAACCACTTTTGCACTTGTATTAGTGTGGCAAAACCACTTTTCGCACTTGTGTTAGTGTTGAAAAACCACTTTTCGCACTTGTGTTAGTGTTGAAAAACCACTTTTTGCACTTGTGTTAGTGTTGAAAAACCACTTTTCACACTTGTGTTGGTGCAGGAAACCACTTTTGCACTTGTATTAGTGTGGAAAAAACACTTTTTGCACTTGTGATAGTGTTGAAAAACCACTTTTCGCACTTGTGTTAGTGTTGAAAAACCACTTTTCGCACTTGTGTTAGTGTTGAAAAACCACTTTTCACACTTGTGTTGGTGCAGGTGACCACTTTTGCACTTGTATTAGTGTGGAAAAAACACTTTTTGCACTTGTGATAGTGTTGAAAAACCACTTTTCGCACTTGTGTTAGTGTTGAAAAACCACTTTTCGCACTTGTGTTGGTGCAGGAAACCACTTTTGCACTTGTATTAGTGTGGAAAAAACACTTTTCGCACTTGTGTTAGTGTTGAAAAACCACTTTTCGCACTTGTGTTAGTGTTGAAAAACCACTTTTCGCACTTGTGTTGGTGCAGCAAACCACTTTTGCACTTGTATTAGTGTGGGAAATACAGTTTTTGCACATGTGATAGTGTTGAAAAACCACTTTTCGCACTTGTGTTAGTGTTGAAAAACCACTTTTCGCACTTGTGTCGGTGCAGGAAATCACTTTTGCACTTGTATTAGTGTGGAAAAACCACTTTTTGCACTTGTGATAGTGTTGAAAAACCACTTTTCGCACTTGTGTTAGTGTTGAAAAACCACTTTTCGCACTTGTGTTGGTGCAGGAAACCACTTTTGCACTTGTATTAGTGTGGAAAAAACACTTTTTGCACTTGTGATAGTGTTGAAAAACCACTTTTCGGCCTTGTGTTAGTGTTGAAAAACCACTTTTCGCACTTGTGTTGGTGCAGGAAACCACTTTTGCACTTGTATTAGTGTGGAAAAAAACACTTTTCGCACTTGTGTTAGTGTTGAAAAACCACTTTTCGCACTTGTGTTAGTGTTGAAAAACCACTTTCTGCACTTGTGTTAGTGTTGAAAAACCACTTTTCACACTTGTGTTGGTGCAGGAAACCACATTTGCACTTGTATTAGTGTGGAAAAAACACTTTTTGCACTTGTGATAGTGTTGAAAAACCACTTTTCGCACTTGTGTTAGTGTTGAAAAACCACTTTTCGCACTTGTGTTAGTGTTGAAAAACCACTTTTCGCACTTGTGTTGGTGCAGGAAAGCACTTTTGCACTTCTATTAGTGTGGAAAAAACGCTTTTTGAACTTGTGATAGTGTTGAAAAACCACTTTTCGCACTTGTGTTAGTGTTGAAAAACCACTTTTCGCACTTGTGTTGGTGCAGGAAAGCACTTTTGCACTTCTATTAGTGTGGAAAAAACACTTTTCACACTTGTGTTAGTGTTGAAAAACCACTTTTCGCACTTGTGTTAGTGTTGAAAAACCCCTTTTCGCACTTGTGTTAGTGTTGAAAAACCACATTTCGCACTTGTGTTGGTGCAGGAAACCACGTTTGCACTTGTATTAGTGTGGAAAAAACACTTTTTGCACTTGTGATAGTGTTGAAAAACCACTTTTCGCACTTGTGTTAGTGTTGAAAAACCACTTTTCGCACTTGTGTTGGTGCAGGAAACCACTTTTGCACTTGTATTAGTGTGGAAAAAACACTTTTCGCACTTGTGTTAGTGTTGAAAAACCACTTTTCGCACTTGTGTTAGTGTTGAAAAACCACTTTTCGCACTTGTGTTAGTGTTGAAAAACCACTTTTCGCACTTGTGTTGGTGCAGGAAACCACTTTTGCACTTGTATTAGTGTGGAAAAAACACTTTTTGCACTTGTGATAGTGTTGAAAAACCACTTTTCGCACTTGTGTTAGTATTGAAAAACCACTTTTCGCACTTATGTTGGTGCAGGAAACTACTTTTGCACTTGTATTAGTGTGGCAAAACCACTTTTCGCACTTGTGTTAGTGTTGAAAAACCACTTTTCGCACTTGTGTTAGTGTTGAAAAACCACTTTTTGCACTTGTGTTAGTGTTGAAAAACCACTTTTCACACTTGTGTTGGTGCAGGAAACCACTTTTGCACTTGTATTAGTGTGGAAAAAACACTTTTTGCACTTGTGATAGTGTTGAAAAACCACTTTTCGCACTTGTGTTAGTGTTGAAAAACCACTTTTCGCACTTGTGTTAGTGTTGAAAAACCACTTTTCACACTTGTGTTGGTGCAGGTGACCACTTTTGCACTTGTATTAGTGTGGAAAAAACACTTTTTGCACTTGTGATAGTGTTGAAAAACCACTTTTCGCACTTGTGTTAGTGTTGAAAAACCACTTTTCGCACTTGTGTTGGTGCAGGAAACCACTTTTGCACTTGTATTAGTGTGGAAAAAACACTTTTCGCACTTGTGTTAGTGTTGAAAAACCACTTTTCGCACTTGTGTTAGTGTTGAAAAACCACTTTTCGCACTTGTGTTGGTGCAGGAAACCACTTTTGCACTTGTATTAGTGTGGGAAATACAGTTTTTGCACATGTGATAGTGTTGAAAAACCACTTTTCGCACTTGTGTTAGTGTTGAAAAACCACTTTTCGCACTTGTGTCGGTGCAGGAAACCACTTTTGCACTTGTATTAGTGTGGAAAAAACACTTTTTGCACTTGTGATAGTGTTGAAAAACCACTTTTCGCACTTGTGTTAGTGTTGAAAAACCACTTTTCGCACTTGTGTTGGTGCAGGAAACCACTTTTGCACTTATATTAGTGTGGAAAAAACACTTTTTGCACTTGTGATAGTGTTGAAAAACCACTTTTCGGCCTTGTGTTAGTGTTGAAAAACCACTTTTCGCACTTGTGTTGGTGCAGGAAACCACTTTTGCACTTGTATTAGTGTGGAAAAAACCACTTTTCGCACTTGTGTTGGTGCAGGAAACCACTTTTGCACTTGTATTAGTGTGGAAAAAACACTTTTCGCACTTGTGTTAGTGTTGAAAAACCACTTTTCGCACTTGTGTTAGTGTTGAAAAACCACTTTTCGCACTTGTGTTAGTGTTGAAAAACCACTTTTCGCACTTGTGTTGGTGCAGGAAACCACTTTTGCACTTGTATTAGTGTGGAAAAAACACTTTTTGCACTTGTGATAGTGTTGAAAAACCACTTTTCGCACTTGTGTTAGTATTGAAAAACCACTTTTCGCACTTGTGTTGGTGCAGGAAACCACTTTTGCACTTGTATTAGTGTGGCAAAACCACTTTTCGCACTTGTGTTAGTGTTGAAAAACCACTTTTTGCACTTGTGTTAGTGTTGAAAAACCACTTTTCACACTTGTGTTGGTGCAGGAAACCACTTTTGCACTTCTATTAGTGTGGAAAAAACACTTTTCACACTTGTGTTAGTGTTGAAAAACCACTTTTCGCACTTGTGTTAGTGTTGAAAAACCCCTTTTCGCACTTGTGTTAGTGTTGAAAAACCACATTTCGCACTTGTGTTGGTGCAGGAAACCACGTTTGCACTTGTATTAGTGTGGAAAAAACACTTTTTGCACTTGTGATAGTGTTGAAAAACCACTTTTCGCACTTGTGTTAGTGTTGAAAAACCACTTTTCGCACTTGTGTTGGTGCAGGAAACCACTTTTGCACTTGTATTAGTGTGGAAAAAACACTTTTCGCACTTGTGTTAGTGTTGAAAAACCACTTTTCGCACTTGTGTTAGTGTTGAAAAACCACTTTTCGCACTTGTGTTAGTGTTGAAAAACCACTTTTCGCACTTGTGTTGGTGCAGGAAACCACTTTTGCACTTGTATTAGTGTGGAAAAAACACTTTTTGCACTTGTGATAGTGTTGAAAAACCACTTTTCGCACTTGTGTTAGTATTGAAAAACCACTTTTCGCACTTATGTTGGTGCAGGAAACTACTTTTGCACTTGTATTAGTGTGGCAAAACCACTTTTCGCACTTGTGTTAGTGTTGAAAAACCACTTTTCGCACTTGTGTTAGTGTTGAAAAACCACTTTTTGCACTTGTGTTAGTGTTGAAAAACCACTTTTCACACTTGTGTTGGTGCAGGAAACCACTTTTGCACTTGTATTAGTGTGGAAAAAACACTTTTTGCACTTGTGATAGTGTTGAAAAACCACTTTTCGCACTTGTGTTAGTGTTGAAAAACCACTTTTCGCACTTGTGTTAGTGTTGAAAAACCACTTTTCACACTTGTGTTGGTGCAGGTGACCACTTTTGCACTTGTATTAGTGTGGAAAAAACACTTTTTGCACTTGTGATAGTGTTGAAAAACCACTTTTCGCACTTGTGTTAGTGTTGAAAAACCACTTTTCGCACTTGTGTTGGTGCAGGAAACCACTTTTGCACTTGTATTAGTGTGGAAAAAACACTTTTCGCACTTGTGTTAGTGTTGAAAAACCACTTTTCGCACTTGTGTTAGTGTTGAAAAACCACTTTTCGCACTTGTGTTGGTGCAGGAAACCACTTTTGCACTTGTATTAGTGTGGGAAATACAGTTTTTGCACATGTGATAGTGTTGAAAAACCACTTTTCGCACTTGTGTTAGTGTTGAAAAACCACTTTTCGCACTTGTGTCGGTGCAGGAAACCACTTTTGCACTTGTATTAGTGTGGAAAAAACACTTTTTGCACTTGTGATAGTGTTGAAAAACCACTTTTCGCACTTGTGTTAGTGTTGAAAAACCACTTTTCGCACTTGTGTTGGTGCAGGAAACCACTTTTGCACTTATATTAGTGTGGAAAAAACACTTTTTGCACTTGTGATAGTGTTGAAAAACCACTTTTCGGCCTTGTGTTAGTGTTGAAAAACCACTTTTCGCACTTGTGTTGGTGCAGGAAACCACTTTTGCACTTGTATTAGTGTGGAAAAAACCACTTTTCGCACTTGTGTTGGTGCAGGAAACCACTTTTGCACTTGTATTAGTGTGGAAAAAAACACTTTTCGCACTTGTGTTAGTGTTGAAAAACCACTTTTCGCACTTGTGTTAGTGTTGAAAAACCACTTTTCGCACTTGTGTTAGTGTTGAAAAACCACTTTTCGCACTTGTGTTGGTGCAGGAAACCACTTTTGCACTTGTATTAGTGTGGAAAAAACACTTTTTGCACTTGTGATAGTGTTGAAAAACCACTTTTCGCACTTGTGTTAGTATTGAAAAACCACTTTTCGCACTTGTGTTGGTGCAGGAAACCACTTTTGCACTTGTATTAGTGTGGCAAAACCACTTTTCGCACTTGTGTTAGTGTTGAAAAACCACTTTTTGCACTTGTGTTAGTGTTGAAAAACCACTTTTCACACTTGTGTTGGTGCAGGAAACCACTTTTGCACTTGTATTAGTGTGGAAAAAACACTTTTTGCACTTGTGATAGTGTTGAAAAACCACTTTTCGCACTTGTGTTAGTGTTGAAAAACCACTTTTCGCACTTGTGTTAGTGTTGAAAAACCACTTTTCACACTTGTGTTGGTGCAGGTGACCACTTTTGCACTTGTATTAGTGTGGAAAAAACACTTTTTGCACTTGTGATAGTGTTGAAAAACCACTTTTCGCACTTGTGTTAGTGTTGAAAAACCACTTTTCGCACTTGTGTTGGTGCAGGAAACCACTTTTGCACTTGTATTAGTGTGGAAAAAACACTTTTCGCACTTGTGTTAGTGTTGAAAAACCACTTTTCGCACTTGTGAGTAGTGTAATAATGTTGCTTCTGGGACACCTCCGTTTAACATGGGAAATCCCTATCTAATGTCATTTACCCCCTTGTCTTTTTCAAAAATCATAAACACCTCTATTTCTCCCACCCTCATCTTTATGAACCTTTTGTCTGTAGTACCTATCCTTAATGTTGTTCATTAGACCACTCAAACACTACAAATATTTGTTTTCTCTTATAGACCTATCATCCTTCTTCTACATATCATCTGGCAGCAGATTAATCTTTGACCCACTCAAACATTGACCCATTCACTTCCATATTAATTCTTTCCCTCCCTCATTGCCCCTAAACACCTATATTTCTCTCACCCTGTTCTTTACGAACCTTCTAACCTTTTGACATGTTATCCTTATTCATTAGACCACTTAAACACCTGTGATCCTTCTGACCTCATGGACCTTTTAACCTTTTACTCTTAATATCATCTGGTGAATATAACCCACTCAAACAACGACCCTACAAATATTTGTTTATGCGTGGGAAATAATTTAATTCTCCTACAACTCTCTTCACCATCTAATATATTAACAAAAAATATGTTTGAGTTTGGTTCTTTATTAAGATATTTTAACTGAGCTAAGATAAAATGGTAAACCTCCCTCAATGTTCTTGCTTGAGCGCCTCCAGTGCCACATACCATTTTTTGGTAAGCTCCGCCCACCTTTTGGTAAACCACGCCCATTTTTTACTAAGCCCGCCCACTTTTTGTTAAGCCACGCCCACTTTTTACTAAGCCCCGCCCACTTTTGCTAAGCTCCTCCCACTTTTGCTAAGTCCCACCCACTTTATAAACTCTTCAGCATTGTATCATTTCCAGGTAATACATTACATCATTTTCAGGGAATTTCCATCACATCATTTCCAGTTAAGACACGCCCAGGGAATTTCCACAGGAAGACACACCCAGTCCTTATAAAAGGCACCGACCACACAGGCTTTTTCAAACACGCTTTCTGCTTCACTTGAGAATGGACTACTATGCCGAAATGGAATGGGATAACTTTGCTATTCCATGGAGTCCTACTACCTGTGTAGAACTCAACCTTCAGATTGATGAACTGGACTCGAACCTCTTATCAATGGAGGTAAGTTTGTTTATTTATTTATTTAATTTTTTTTTTTTTTTAAGATGAGACTCGTGTAAGAGTTAACAAAGTTTATTTTAATATTCATAGAGCTTGATTTATACAAATAAAAAATATTGTATTAAATTAATACATTGTTATTTTCTTTCACAGGAAATTGTATCTGAGATACGAAATGAAAATTCTGCTTTTAACACAACTTGGGATGAAGTTATTTTTTTGTTTGAAGACATTTTGAACAACCAAGACCCCCAGAACGAGTTCTACCTTGATGACCCAGCCAAAGAGTTATACCTTGGAGATCCACAAAATCCTGAAAAAGAGTTTTACCATGATGATACATGTTGTGAGTTATCAAAACAAAACCCACTGAACAAGTTCTACCTTGATGAGCCAGAATACAAGTCATACATTGGAGACCCACAAATTTCTGAAAATTGGGAAAGGAGAGTTCTCCCTGATGGTCCGCAGTTATACTATGTGAGACACATCATAGAAACCCTAAAAAATTGGGCAAGGAGAGTTCTCCCTGATGGTCCGCAGTTATACTATGTGAGACACATCATAGAAACCCTAAAAAATTGGGCAAGGAGAGTTCTCCCTGATGGTCCGCAGTTATACTATGTGAGACACATCATAGAAACCCTAAAAAATTGGGCAAGGAGAGTTCTCCCTGATGGTCCGCAGTTATACTATGTGAGACACATCATAGAAACCCTAAAAAATTGTGAAATGGGAATTCTCCCTGATGGTCCGCAGTTATACTATGTGAGACACATCATAGAAACCCTAAAAAATTGGGAAAGGGAAGTTTTCCCTGATGGTCCGCAGTTATACTATGTGAGACTTATCACGGAAACCCCCAATATTTCTGAAAATTGTGGTTTTACCTTGGGGACTTGGAAAGATGGTTATATTTTTGGAGACTCGGAATGGGGGTTTTGTTTTGATGACTCGGAATGTGATACCTATCTTGGAGGCTCAACAGGAATGTGGTTATACCTTGGGAACTTGGAAAGTTGGTTTTATTTTGGAGACTCTACCTGTGGGGTTCCTCTTGGAGACTCTTTGGATTCTAAAGCAATGAACAATGTTCTTTATTTAATGACGCTTGATTTAAGCAATATCAAGAAAGTTCGAGGAAGAAAATGCTGGAAAATTCTTTCTTCCCATTTCTACTTCTTCAAACTTAAAAGCCTTGAAAGACAGAATTGGAGGAAGAGGAAAAAAAAAAAAAGAAATACGTATTTAAAAAAGAAGAAAAGAAAGATTATGTTAGGGTTTGGGTGGGATTTTGAATGTGAGGGTTAGGGATGGGGTTGGGTTAGGGTTGGGATTTTGAATGTGAGGGTTAGGGTTGGGGTTGGGTTAGGGATGGGGTTGGGTTAGGGATGGGGTTGGGTTAGGGATGGGTTGGGTTAGGGTTGGGATTTTGAATGTGAGGGTTAGGGTTGGGGTTGGGTTAGGGATGGGATTGGGTTAGGGTTGGGATTTTGAATGTGAGGGTTAGGGATGGGTTGGGTTAGGGATGGGGTTGGGTTAGGGATGGGGTTGGGTTAGGGTTGGGGTTGGGTTAGGGATGGGGTTGGGTTAGGGATGGGGTTGGGTTAGGGATGGGGTTGGGTTAGGGATGGGGTTGGGTTAGGGATGGGGTTGGGTTAGGGATGGGTTGGGTTAGGGATGGGTTTGGGTTAGGGATGGGGTTGGGTTAGGGTTTGTATATTATTATGACTCACTCGCACATACACACACACACAAAAGTTAAGCCCCAACTAAAAAGTTGTGGGATTCTGTGTTTGGGGTTCACAGATTTAAAAACGTATCCCCATTATACACACACAAAAGTTAAGCCCCAACTAAAAAGTTGTGGGATTCTGTGTTTGGGGTTCACAGATTTAAAAACGTATCCCCATTATACACACACAAAAGTTAAGCCCCAACTAAAAAGTTGTGGGATTCTGTGTTTGGGGTTCACAGATTTAAAAACGTATCCCCATTATACACACACAAAAGTTAAGCCCCAACTAAAAAGTTGTGGGATTCTGTGTTTGGGGTTCACAGATTTAAAAACGTATCCCCATTATACACACACAAAAGTTAAGCCCCAACTAAAAAGTTGTGGGATTCTGTGTTTGGGGTTCACAGATTTAAAAACGTATCCCCATTACATTTTATTTATTTATTTATTATTTTCAAGGGTATTATCTGCTTACTTGTGTTTTTTGTAATTCTTGTGAGTAAAATGAACCCAAGATTTCTTCTCCATTTAAATCATATAATTTGTAGGTCCAAGGGACTGTATCCATTACATCAATGATTTTAAATAATTCACGAGTCCATTTTTGTGTATAACCTTTCTCAAAATGACTTTTCCATTTGTATATTCTTACAATATCACCAACTTTAAACTTGGGCTTTCTCAAATTAATCTCCTTTTCATATTCTAATTTTGTAAATGTTTCTGATGGTTTTGATTGTGTTGATGAATGAACTGTATTATTGTAATTATCTACAATATCCTGAATTAAATACACCCATTTTTGAGAACCGAGTTGTGTGAATTTTTTATATAATTTCTCTTTTAAAGTACGATTAAAACGCTCAATAACAACTGCCTTTCCTTCATTAAAGGTGCTGTATAATTTAATACCCTTCCCCTTAAGAAATTTCATGAATATTTTGTTATAGAACTCTGTTCCCTCATCAGTCCATAACTTCTTTGGTTTCCTTTTATCCCGATCAAATATTAGCTTAAAGGCTAACATTAAAGTATCACCCCTTTTATTTTTTAAAGGGACAACCCAGGCAAATCTACTCCTCAAATCAATAACGGTTAAAGCATACCTGTATCCCCTGTCATTATTCAATTCAATTAAATCAGCGGACCATATGTGGTCAGTGTATTTAGAATAAACCTTCCTTCTTTTAAACTTTGTGATTATAGGTTTGTGTAATTCTTCAGCCAAAAGCTCCTCAGTCTTGATGACATCATTAGAGCCTAATAGTTTTTTGAGGAATAACCAAGACCAAGTTTCAATTTAGCATTTATCAAATTTCTCACAATAAACCTATCAACTTTCTCTCTCAACGTTGGATTTTGTATCAAAGACAAATTATACAACATTTCGCTGTCGGCTTTATGTTTTTCAGTCAACGTAGTGGTTTTCCCATAAGCAATATCATGCTTCATACACACTTCATCAACCCTATTTGTAGGTTTAGACCAAGGTTTAGGATTGTTAGCCTCATCTAATCTTTTATCCAAGTTTGTTCCTGGACCACAGAAAGAATACCCTGGAAGGTGTAATTCCCCTGGAATTCCAGTTGTTGTAAATTTACTTCCTGACAGAAACTTTTGTATGTCTCCTCCTCTTTTAGGAGAGATGAATTGGCACTTTTTAGAGCCACACACTTGACATATTCCTTTTTGACAAACTCTATTATTTTTAGCTTTAACATAAGAGATATTTTTAGATTTAGTTTTCTTTTTACATTTGAGACAATAACTCATATTTATTTATCAGAAAAATTCCGACAGAGTATCAAAACCTTTTTGGTTTTCAACATATACATTTCAATCTTTATTTTTAAAACATAAAGAATCCTAAGGAATGCCTTCACTCTCTCCTCCATTTATTTACAAATAAAAACTAACTAAAGTCAATGACACCAACATCATCAATCACATAATCTTTTCCTTCTTCTTCTTCTTCTTCTTCACCACTTTCTCGTTTAAATCTCCTCCCTGAAATTGAAGACATTGACGTTCTTATTTTTGAAACCATTATCTTCATAAGAGTTGTTAATTCTTTAATTTCCTCTTCGGTGCGTTGAGATTGATTTATTTGCTTTAATACACTCAATCTTTTATGAATCTCAGTGATTTCCATCTTTTTATATTTTTCCTCCCTCTCTCTTTGCTCCCTCTCCTCCTCCTCCATTTTCTCCCTCTCCTCCTTCTCCTTTTTCTCCCTTTTCTCCCTTTCCTCCTTCTCCCTTTTCTCCCTTTCCTCCTTCTCCTTTTTCTCCCTCTCCTCCTTCTCCTCCTTTTTCTCCCTCTCCTCCTTCTCCTCCCTCTCCCTTTCCTCCTTCTCCTTTTTCTCTCTTTCCTCCTTCTCTTCTTCAACTCCTTCCTCATCCCTTGCTACCCTTGAGTTTGAACCCCAAAGAATATTATACATATACTCATCTGGATTTTGAGATATTCTTGTATCTATAATTATTTTTCTCATAATAGGATACCAATAAGATTTGTTGACGATTTCTAAAAGAGTTTTATATTTCATAACTTTGAGAAGTTCATTTTTATTTAATATTTTAAACAAGTCTCTATTTGTGGGTTTAACAATATCAGTATAAGGCCAGTTTTTTATGACAAAATTCCCATGTATATGCTCCAAATCATAAGGTATGTAATACCGAGCACCCTTTTCTTGTAGGTATCCTTGAATACAAAAATTATAATTCTCTTGTAGGCTTCTTCCTGCCATTTATGTATCAGAAATATATGTGAGATTAATATTATGACAGGTAATACCACCCCATCTTCCCACTACCAAATCGGTTTGTATTCCTCGGCTTTCTATCCTTATCTCATTACCTTCCTTCTTTGTCATGCGAACCATCGCTATACTATCATATATTTTTATTTTCTTAAAATCACGTATTTGTTGTTTACTAATTGTACTTCCACATAAATCCTTATCTTCACCAAGTGGATAATATTCTTCTTTACGAGACTGATTTAAATCATGTAGGTCTTCTATGTTTATTGAAAAAGACCAATTATACCCTAAATCAGGCATATCATACCCCCATTTATTAATTCGCATATTAACTAAATGTCCTTCTTTATAAAATTTAATTGTAAGCAGGTAGTTAAATTCAATGAGGAAAGGTGTATGGTCAGTATAACCAGGTGTTGTGGTTGTAAATTTTACTTGTTTCACAAAACGTGCTGTTTTCTTTAAAGATATATATTGTGATAAATCACTGAATCTAATCAAGTCATTCGCATCTGTAGGGTTTGGATAATTGATTAATTTATAAGTATTCTTCATATTAATATTTTTACTTACACTATATTTTTGTCGTTCAGCCTGTGCCTTTGTATAATAATTTGATAAATCAATATCCTGAGAGGATTTTCCAAAGATAGAACCATCTTTTCCAACATAGGTCATTTATATTAGATAAAAAATGATATCATAAAAATTTTCATTATTGTTGAGTTGAAATAATACATATAAACATAATTGGCCACAACATTTAGAATTAATTTCTTGAACTTGGAATGTTTGATAAACACCATTCTGTAAGAATTGTATTACTTCAACAGGTGGTGGCATACCATAACTATCAAAATAATATTTATCCTGACTATTATGAATACAAACCCAATGAGAACCATTCTGTGTGTCTAAATTCATAATAATATTCTTTGTATTCTTATTTATATGTGTTAATTCATCTCTCATACAAATAACCACATTATCAATTTTTAGTGTTTTACAATACTTAGCTAGTTCTATATTTGACGTTGTATTCTTTCCAAATTGTTTAAACCATTTATCCATTTATTTATGAGAAAGATACAATCCATTACCCCGTTTAGTTAGTTTAACACCCGCTTGAGCGATAGAGGAAAGCATATCTCCAACCAACAATCTAGCTTTATCAGGTAGACTTTCAAGTTTTTGAGCAAAATCTACAATTACACCACTTCCACTAATTTGTTTCTCCAACTCCTTGTTATGTCTTTCCAATTCTTTTTGAGCTTTTAGTTGTGCCTTCCTTTCGTTAGCAGTTTTTACCGCTGCTGAAATACCACCAGTCAATGCTCCCGCCGCACTTAAACCAGCAAATAAAGGAATTAGAAACGGGAGAAATCCTCCTCTTGACTCGTCTATTGAATATTTCTTTAACATAGGTTTCGTCATTTTAATTTTAAGTGATCCAACATCATTTAGTGTTTTTACTTGTGTGTGTGTGAGTAAAACATCAATTCTTACAGCTCCTTTTCTTTGAATTGTATTAACATTAATAATACAAGGCTTTTGATTTTGAATACAAGATGTTAATTTATTAAGATTGATTTGATTAACATATACCCCAACCATTTATTTATGAGAAAAAACCTATGTGATATTAATCATAACACCATTATCTGTATTAATCTGTAATTCTGTTTCCTCCAAAAGCAAACAATATGCATTAACCTCTTCACTCTCCCCTCTTTCAATGTATAGAGAAGTATCCACTCGATTAGACTTTATAGTTTCCTTTTGAGAACTCAGGTCAATTGCGTAGATTGTATAAAGTTTTTGAAACGCAACCATATCCAAAATAGGATCATTATTACCATTACTTTCACACACCTTTTGGTAGGACTTGTAGGCTTCCGCATAATCATTTTTTTCCCAATCAATTTCCAATCTATCTCGCGGATAAAATGTGCCATCAAGAGAAACCCGAAGTTGTTTCACCTTTGCATTATCACTCAGGGCATTATTCTTATTAGTACCGTCCTCTCCATCTGGTTTTTTAAAAATGAGCCAGAGGTATCGTGGCTTTCCTTGAAGAACACCTAAATTCCAAGTGTAGGTAGTGTGTTCCAGTTTAACGTGTTGACATCTTCTTTTAAGGTATGATACATTTAGCGGTTTCTTTGAGTTAAGTCTTCTATTTAACATCTCTTCCGTTTTAAGATTAGGAGTATATTCACTGATATACCAACACAAATCATTAATAACAAATTTATTATTTTCTCCAAAAGCATTTTCATCCCCAAAAAGCAATCTATTTACATTATCATTCCTTTGTAGTTGAAATCTAATTTTAAGCCCATACAAAACTTTATCATAATCACAAAATCCAAATATACCTTTCAGAGGTACTGCTACGGTAAAACTATTCTCAGCTTTTGCGTCATCATTATACATTGACTTCCTTTGACTATAACCAGGGTCTGCGTTTGTACCCGTTGACATATCAGGAATAAAACCCTCAACAGCTCCCTTACCCATTCTATCACTAAACGAATATAGTGTAAATTTCATCATTTCAGATGTAGCAGAGACATAATCAACCGCTTCAACCTCTTGTGTTCCAATATACAGGCGGACACTGTCAAACATTTTCCAGAAGAAATCATTTACGAGTGTAGCATTAGTATTATTCGCAGCCTTAGTGAATTTAAATTTACACAGCAAGAAACTATCAGCTATATTCAAGTAAGTTTGTTGATTATTTATTTCAAAACTTTTTGTTCCGTTTGAATTCCAGTCTGTTCCTGTTATAGCATTTACCTTAAAATAGTCTTCCTTTTTAGTGGAGTTTGAAATGATAATCGTATCATCCAAATCATAGATACTATCAATCGCTTCCATACTTGTATTTATATAGCATTAAAATTGTTGAAACCCTGACCCAAGTATTTTAATGATTTTTTGTCGTTCTTGTGAAGATAGTTGAGTTTTACCTTTTTTTATTTCTTTGATTGCTTGTAATTTATGAGACTCCTTTTGAGCATCTTTTATACTCTTTATAGCACCCGCAACGGAGCCCACGGCAGAAGCAGTTGAACCAATTAGGTCTTTATGTTTAAGGATGGTTGAACCAATACCCATTAGAGTATCAATTATCCCATCTCCTTTATTTCGAAATTGATGACCTACACCTCGTTGTCTCTTAGGTTTATAGTATCCTCTACCCACATACCTTGTATAGTCTGGTGAAAGGAACATGCCCTCCCCTGTAATTATTTTATATTTTCCCAACTCGTGTTTTCTCACAATAACCATTATTTATTTATTGAAAAACTTCACGTAGGTGAATTCTGATGGATATAATTTCATCATTAAAGGATATCATACGATTATCTTGGTCGGTTATCCTAAAATTTACTCTGTATATGGTTTTTCCTGACACAGGTAAATAGACAAGATTTTTTGGTTCCATATTAAATTTATAACCAATCGGGGTTGAGTATGCACTGAATGAAAATATTGTATTTGTTCTTATTCCATCGTTATAAGCACCATCAATCAAATCACAATGAATTAATACTGAATTTATACCGGAGGATATTTGGATAACATTATCACTGTAAAACGTCCCGTTATTTTCAATCTTTTTTGAAGAGAAACCCAATAGCTCTCTAAACGAATTTTCAATCGTGAAATCAACTTTATAATTATTTTTAAGTTTAATAGTTGATTTTGAAGTGTGTTTTTGAATATCTATTACAATATTTTTTGGTTCATCACCTTTTTCTTTCATAAGGCGAGAGACTTCTGAAGATATTTGAGAAATCTCGTAAGCTCCAGGTGAAACGGTTATAGTTTTATATCCACTTCCTGGATTATAACTAAACTTGTTGTTTTTCTCTGTGATATTAAAAAGGGTATTGTAAGTTTCCATTGACAACAAAGATGCCTCATATGAGGTAAGGGGGTCAAGTTGTAGTGGGTAAGGGAATGAAGCTGTGTAATCGCTCGTTGTGAAATTAAAACTAAGAATTGTGCTTCTCATCTTATTTAATATCTAATAAAATATCTTTGTATTGACATTTATTAATTATTTTCATGTTCATCAACTGATCTAAAATGGCTGAGGATTCATTAAAACAATTGTTGTTTCCAGCCTTCTTACTACCTAACAACAATAATAGCCTATTAACTAATTGTGATGGGTCATTTGGAAGAAAACTAACACCCGAACCAAGCTTACTTAAAGCATCAATAATATGTTTCTCCTTCTCATTCTTCTTACTTTTACCAGCAACAGAAACTCCATAATCAAGTGCATTTAGCAACTCAATATATACCCTATCTTCCTCTCTTTCCATATCAAGTGGTTCCTCAAAATATTTTGAACCGCTGAATCCGGGGTTTGTTAGAAGAAACATTAATCTTGGAGTTAATTTAACATTTGGTTGAGTAGAACTCAAGAACATCAATTCATCATTAAATATCAATACCTTTTCTTCCACAAGATGAAACACTGCTGGTTCTTCTGTTGGAATGAGACCTGCTCTGGTTTTTGAACCCGCCGAATATTCATTGTTTTGAAGAGCTTCCACAACATAATTAGGGGGTTGATTTACCTCCTCAAGTTTCCGAAATAATCCCTCGTCATCATATTCTAATTCACCAAGTTCTTGTTTTGTTATCTGACTAAAATCTTTGAGCATTTGAAGTTTTTTCGGAGTAAATTCTACCGTGGGTACTGTAGGTGAGTGTTGAGTTTTCAAAAGTGGTTTAAAGAATTTCTCTTGTTTTCTTTCAAAGGCTTCTTCACCAGTTAGTTTCTGTCTCCGTTTCTTCTTTATCTCTTCCTGTTGTTTAACAACTTTTGAAACTAATTGTTGATGTTCCTTAAACTTTCTTTCTCTTTCTTCAGTATTCATTTTCTGTATTTATTTATTGAAAAATATCATTTAGTATCTCATCTTGTTTCACAACAATATATTTATATTTTCCAATCGTGTGTTTCATATAATTTTCAAATTCTTTTTTACTACATAACGTAGAGCAATTATCTCTCCAAAAATTATTTACATCTATTGAATTTAACTTAAATAAAATAAAAGTATTGGCATTGTTTCTTATTGAGCGTCGAGGGAGTTGAAAATATGATTGACTAAGATATATACAATTACAAGAAGAATGTCTCCCTCTTGTATAGTAGCTATCCATTACTGTTTGGTTTCTCTCATTAACACAATCATCAAAGATGACGAGGTTCTTTTTTGATTTATCTAAATCTTGAGGTGAAGGTATATCATCCGTATTATCACTGAGAATACAAGTTATGGGTTTCGATTTTGATTTCTGTGTATCACAAAATAATTGTATTATATCTTCAATATTATAATCATTCAGTTTGTTTTGAAGTTTAAATAAACCGATAATGTCTTCCTTTTTAAGACCTGCATTAAAACCCTGTGAGAGTAGTTGATACTCGGGTTGAAAACTTGACTTTGTAAAAATTATTAAATTATCATAATCTAAAAAATTAGGACCAAGGAGCATCTTTAAAAGTAAACAGGTTTTCCCACATCCGCTTGAACCAACTATTAGACATCTCAATGAATTTGGAATGTTTTTATGGTTATTAAATTTTATCTTATTTTCCCAAACGGGTAAAAAATCATTCATTTATATATTTGGAAAACAAGTCATCCAACTTTTTTTGAGCTATTTTAGAAACTCTATATTTTATCCTGAGTTCTGGTTTAATTTCAAAATAATTCATTATTTTATTTATGTAGTATCTTGTATTAACATTTCCATTAAAATTATTTTGAATAATAAATATCATTAAACCCTTATACATTTCCTCAATACAAAGAGTCTCTTTCCTTGTAAGAAATGGTGTATTATCACCATAATGCTTAACATTCATCTCTCTTATTAATCTTGTAAAGTAATTCATTTTTGGTTCTAATTTAAAAGAGTTATATGTTTTTTTATATTTCTTATTATCATTAATTAGAATATAATCACAGAATAAACATTGTTTATATGAATCCTCATCATTAAGCCCCACTCTATCACAAGCCGGACAATTCTCTAATTTATCATATGGAGAGTCTGGAAATTCTAAATATCCTTCAGAACTTATCATATTTATGTGGTAAATTTTTACTTAAACTAAACGCAAGTTTATTCATTAATAAATACAATGTTTCAAAGCACAAAAGACAAATTTCAATCAATCTCTACTTCGGTGGAAGATATAGAAAAATATGTCAAAGATGTTAAATTGAACAAAGATAAATATGGAAATTTTTGGGTAAAACCAGTTATGGAAAATAACATGAGCCCCTCTATTTCATTTAAAGGAAGAGCTCTAACTATACCTGGAAAGACATCCATTAAAGTAAATCTAACAAAAGTTTCTCCTCTACTCCTGGCAATTTATTCAAAGCTTGAAAAAGTGATTGACCACGATACTTTGAAAAAGAATGATAAGACCATTAATAATTCTAGAGGAGACATTTGTATTTTCTTTAATAATCCAAAGGGTGTAGATCTAAGTAAAATGAATGATGTTAATATTTCTGGTGAAATGTCATTTCGTTCTATGATAGTTAGAGATTATTTAAAGATAACTTTTGATATAAAAATTGTAGAGATTGAATCTGTTAATGAAAGAAAGTATATAGATATTGATGGGAATATTTTTCTTGCTAATTAAATATGAGTCAATACAGCAGTGAAGATTTTACTATTTCATTGAACTCGGACGATAGTGATGATAGTATTTCATTGAACTTGGATGATGGTGATGATAGTATTTCATTGAACACAGATGATAGTTATGATACTAATAGTTTGTGCTCAAATGATAGTTATGAGAGTAGCTTTATTGATGACTCTGAGTATGATTCTGAGTATTCATGTGATAGTTATGACTTAGATGATTCTGAGTGAAAAAGTGTTTTAGTTTAAGCACAGTGATATATATAAAACGGAGCTGTAAAGCTCAAAAGTGTTTTATTTTAAGCACAGTGATATATATAAAACACCACGTTTTCTCACGCTATAAATATGGTTTATTGTGATACTTGCGAGAAGGAAGTAAAATATTATAAACAACATATTCTCACCGCAAAACATACATACAACATTTTAAACAAACTTTCCCCTCTTCCACCTGAAACAAAACACTGTTCTACATGTAATAAAAATATCCTCAAGAAAGGCTTCAAAATACATCTTAAAACAAATCTACATTTATCAAATTTTATCACAACTAAAAACTCTGATGGAGCATTCAAAGGACATATTAAAATAAGAGTCTTTAACTTCAAACCTCCTGAACCAGAGTCTATAGTTGATGCTGTAGAAATAGTTAAACCTGCTGTTCAAACGTTGATTGAAAAAACACTAAAGGAAATGAAACCACTTAAATTTTATATGGGAGTAAAATTAGAAATGACAAAGGATGAAGGAGTTATAGATGCACCATACATGAGAACTGAGCCACACTTTATATCTTCATATCAAGATTTTAAAACATCAGGAGTCTATGATGAACTTATTAAACAAGAGCAAGATGTGGATAATTCAATCGTAGGAAGTGGATTCAATATAGGAAAAATTATTTACATAGACATTCATATTCTTAAATCAGATCCTCTAAAAGCTTCTTCTTACATTGATTTACCCAGTGTTATCAAAAATAGAAAAGCAGTTATCAATATCAAAAATAAAGACAATAAATGTTTTCTCTGGTCTATTTTAGCACACTTACATCCTCCACATTTTCATGATGAAAGAGTATCTCATTATAAAAAATATGAGAATACATTAAATACGAAAGATCTAAAGTTTCCGATGACTTTAAATGATATTCCTAAATTTGAAAAGATGAATAATTTATCAGTTAATGTTTATGGTCTAACAGAAACAAACAACATTCAGGTTTTAAAGCTTTCTGACAATTGTAAACAAACTCATATTAATCTTCTATATTTTAATTCAGACGAAAATTCACATTATACATACATCAAAGATATTGCTAAATTAATAAAACCACAAGTCTGTAAGAGAACAAATAAAATATATATTTGTTTGCGTTGTCTTAACTTCTTCAATTCACAAGAAAGATTAGATAAACATTCAAATTATTGTGGCGAACATAAATCAACGGTAATCAATATGCCTAAAGAAGGCTCAAAGATCACATTCAAAGATGAAAATAAAAAGATCAAACATCCATTTGTTATATATGCTGATTTTGAAAGTATTTTAGAAAAAATTGATACTGCTTCTCAAGATCCAAAAGAATCATACACAAATAAATATCAAAAACATACTCCTTGTGGTTTTTGTTATTATATCAAATCATCCGTTGGTGATAAATATAACAAGTTAGAGATGTATAGAGGCTCAAATACCCCAGAGGAGTTTGTGAAACGACTAGAAAAAGACTGTGTTCGATTAACCAAGATAATGAGAGAAACCAATAAACCAATGTCCTTAACAAGTAAAGAAAAAAGGGAATTTATAAAAAACAATGTCTGTCATATTTGTGAGGAGAAAATTGGTAAAGGTCTAAAGGTTAGAGACCATTGTCATCTCACTGGTAAATATAGAGGTCCGGCTCATCAAAGTTGTAATATTAATTATCAACTCCCCTCTTTCATTCCTGTCTTTCTTCATAACAACGCTCATTATGATACACATCTATTTATCAAGGAACTCTCAAAGACTTCTGGAAGTATCTCAGCAATTCCAAACACGGATCAGAAATACATTTCATTCACAAAAACAATTCACACATCTCCTATTACTCATATCAGATTTCTTGATACATTTAAATTCATGGCAAGTCCATTGGTTAACTTGGTTCAAAATCTAAAAGAGTTTCCATGTCTTTCAGAGTATTTTTTAGATAAAGATTTTCTAACACAAAAGGGAATTTACCCCTATGACTATATGGACTCATTTGAGAGATTCAATGAAACACAACTTCCTTCAAAAGAAAATTTCTATAACAAATTAAACAACAGTAATATATCTGATAAAGATTATGTACACGCACAAAATGTTTGGGAAAAATATAACATCAAGAATCTTGGCGAGTATCATGATTTGTATCTCAAAACTGATGTCCTTTTATTGGCCGATGTATTTGAAGCCTTTAGATCTGTTTGTCGCACTGGATATGGATTGGATCCTGCTCACTACTACACAGCACCTGGATTGGCCTGGAGTGCGATGTTGAAAATGACAAAACAAGATTTGGATTTGATAACCGATGTTGATATGCTTTTGATGATTGAAAAGGCAAAGAGAGGAGGAATTTCACAAGTCTGTTCAAAGAGATACGCAAAAGCAAATAACAAATATCTTCCAAATTATGAATCAACGAAAGAGAGTTCTTACTTGATGTACTATGACGCAAACAACCTGTATGGCTGGGCAATGTCTCAGGCTCTTCCTTATGGAAAACTTAGATGGGTAAAGGAAAAAGACTACAAAAAGGTTTTACAAGATGTATGTATCTCTACACAAAAAGAATTGGATGATTCAAAGGTTGGTTATTATTTTGAAATTGATTTAAAATATCCAGAGGAACTCCATAACCTACACAAAGATCTCCCATTTGCTTGTGAGAAAGAAAGTCCAAAGAAGGAGTGGTTAAGTGATTATCAACGATCATTTAATATAGGTGAATCAACAGAAAAATTACTTACTACATTATATAACAAGAAAAATTATGTTCTACACCAAAGAAATTTGCGACAATATTTATCAAAAGGTCTAAGAGTAGAGAAGATCCATAGGGTTCTAAAGTTCAATCAAAGTCATTGGTTAAGGGGGTACATTGATTTCAATACACAAAGAAGAACAGAGTCAAAAACCGATTTTGAGAAAGACTTTTATAAATTGATGAATAATGCGGTCTTTGGTAAGACCATGGAGAATGTGAGGAAAAGACAAAATATCAGACTATCAACATCTTGGGAACAAGCATCAAAATTAATTAATAGACCGAGTTTTACTAGAGCTGAGGTCTTTACTGAGAACTTTTGTGCGATCCATTTGGTTAAAGAGAGTATTGAAATGAACAAACCTATTTATATTGGAACAACAATTCTTGATTTATCAAAGTCATTAATGTATGATTACTTTTATAATAACTTGAGGAAGAAATATCAAAATGATGTTAATCTACTTTATATGGATACAGATAGTTTTATTTTGCAAATTAATACTGATGATGTTTATTCAGACATGAAAAAGGACATTAATATCTATGACACTAGTAATTACAGCCCAGAGAGTGAGTTGTTCTCCTCCAAAAATAAAAAGGTGATTGGAAAGTTCAAGGATGAATTAGGAGGAAATGTCATGAGTGAATTTGTGGGATTGAGGTCTAAGGCTTATGCTTATAAATATATTGTGAATAACGTTGAAAAAACTGATAAGAAGTTAAAAGGCATAAAGAAAAATGTCATAAAAGAAACAATAAACTTTAAGGATTATTATAACTGTTTAACAACAAAGAAAGAAGAGTTTAGAAAGATTAATGGAATAAGAAGTTATAAACATCAATTATTTTCAGAAGAGATGAATAAGAAAGCATTGGGGGCTTTTGATGATAAGAGGTTTATTTTAGAAAATGGAATTGATAGTCTCCCTTATGGTTATATAAGTATATAAGTGATAAGATATATATATAAGTGATAAGATATATATAAGTGATAAGATATACATAAGTGATAAGATATATATAAGTGATAAGATATATATAAGTGATAAGTTAAAAAGGGGGGGTTGGGGATTTTAACGGGCTACCGCCGCCTTTTTTACTATTATATAAATGATAGAACCAAGTATCAACCAGACTAAAGAGTGGAGGTGTAATCAACCTTGGTATATAAATGGAAAACATAATGAATGTGAAAAATATCAAATAGGTATAATTGAAAAGGCAACTGGTAAAAAAGTTCACAAAACAAATAAGAGAATTAATTTAAATACCGGTGAATTGGGTAAAAAAGATGGAAATATTTTTGAGTGGACGGAAAACTTTGATGGTTGTCAGGAAAATATATACTTTAATTTAAAAATGGTATGTGGCACTGGAGGCGCTCAAATAAGAACATTGAGGGAGGTTTACCATTTTATCTTAGCTCAGTTAAAATATCTTAATAAAGAACCAAACTCAAACATATTTTTTGTTAATGTATTAGATGGTGAAGAGAGTTGTAGGAGAATTAAATTATTTCCCACGCATAAACAAATATTTGTAGGGTCGTTGTTTGAGTGGGTTATATTCACCAGATGATATTAAGAGTAAAAGGTTAAAAGGTCCATGAGGTCAGAAGGATCACAGGTGTTTAAGTGGTCTAATGAATAAGGATAACATGTCAAAAGGTTAGAAGGTTCGTAAAGAACAGGGTGAGAGAAATATAGGTGTTTAGGGGCAATGAGGGAGGGAAAGAATTAATATGGAAGTGAATGGGTCAATGTTTGAGTGGGTCAAAGATTAATCTGCTGCCAGATGATATGTAGAAGAAGGATGATAGGTCTATAAGAGAAAACAAATATTTGTAGTGTTTGAGTGGTCTAATGAACAACATTAAGGATAGGTACTACAGACAAAAGGTTCATAAAGATGAGGGTGGGAGAAATAGAGGTGTTTATGATTTTTGAAAAAGACAAGGGGGTAAATGACATTAGATAGGGATTTCCCATGTTAAACGGAGGTGTCCCAGAAGCAACATTATTACACTACTTGTGTTGGTGCAGGAAACCACTTTTGCACTTGTATTAGTGTGGAAAAAACACTTTTCGCACTTGTTTTAGTGTTGAAAACCCACTTTTCGCACTTGTGTTAGTGTTGAAAAACCACTTTTCGCACTTGTGTTGGTGCAGGAAACCACTTTTGCACTTGTATTAGTGTGGAAAACCACTTTTCACACTTGTGTTAGTGTTGAAAAACCACTTTTCGCACTTGTGTTAGTGTTGAAAAACCACTTTTCGCACTTGTGTTGGTGCAGTAAACCACTTTTGCACTTGTATTAGGGTGGAAAAAATACTTTTCGCACTTGTGATAGTGTTGAAAAACAACTTTTCGCAATTGTGTTAGTGTTGAAAAACCACTTTTCGCACTTGTGTTGGTGCAGGAAACCACTTTTGCACTTGTATTAGTGTGGAAAAACCACTTTTCGCACTTGTGTTAGTGTTGAAAAACCACTTTTCGCACTTGTGTTAGTGTTGAAAAACCACTTTTCGCACTTGTGTTGGTGCAGGAAACCACTTTTGCACTTGTATTAGTGTGGAAAAAACACTTTTTGCACTTGTGATAGTGTTGAAAAACCACTTTTCGCACTTGTGTTGGTGTTGAAAAACCACTTTTCGCACTTGTGTTGGTGTTGAAAAACCACTTTTCGCACTTGTGTTAGTGTTGAAAAACCACTTTTCGCACTTGTGTTGGTGCAGGAAACCACTTTTGCACTTGTATTAGTGTGGAAAAAACACTTTTTGCACTTGTGTTATTGTTGAAAAACCACTTTTCGCACTTGTGTTGGTGCAGGAAACCACTTTTGCACTTGTATTAGTGTGGAAAAAACACTTTTTGCACTTGTGATAGTGTTGAAAAACCACTTTTCGCACTTGTGTTAGTGTTGAAAAACCACTTTTCGCACTTGTGTTGATGCAGGAAACCACTTTTGCACTTGTATTAGTTTGGAAAAACCACTTTTCGCACTTGTGTTAGTGTTGAAAAACAACTTTTCGCACTTGTGTTAGTGTTGAAAAACCACTTTTCGCACTTGTGTTAGTGTTGAAAAACCACTTTTCGCACTTGTTTTGGTGCAGGAAACCACTTTTGCACTTGTATTAGTGTGGAAAAAACACTTTTCGCACTTGTGCTAGTGTTGAAAAACCACTTTTCGCACTTGTGTTAGTGTTGAAAAACCACATTTCGCACTTGTGTTGGTGCAGGAAACCATTTTTGCATTTGTGATAGTGTTGAAAAACCACTTTTCGCACTTGTGTTAGTGTTGAAAAACCACTTTTCGCACTTGTGTTAGTGTTGAAAAACCACTTTTCGCACTTGTGTTGGTGCAGGAAACCACTTTTGCACTTGTATTAGTGTGGAAAAACCACTTTTCGCACTTGTGTTAGTGTTGAAAAACCACTTTTCGCACTTCTGTTAGTGTTGAAAAACCACTTTTCGCACTTGTGTTCGTGCAGGAAACCACTTTTGCACTTGTATTAGTGTGGAAAAAACACTTTTTGCACTTGTGATAGTGTTGAAAAACCACTTTTCGCACTTGTGTTAGTGTTGAAAAGCGACTTTTCGCACTTGTGTTAGTGTTGAAAAACCACTTTTCGCACTTGTGTTGGTGCAGGAAACCACTTTTGCACTTGTATTAGTGTGGAAAAACCACTTTTCGCACTTGTGTTAGTGTTGAAAAACCACTTTTCGCACTTGTGTTAGTGTTGAAAAACCACTTTTCGCACTTGTGTTAGTGTTGAAAAACCACTTTTCGCACTTGTGTTGGTGCAGGAAATCACTTTTGCACTTGTATTAGTGTGGAAAAACCACTTTTTGCACTTGTGTTAGTGTTGAAAAACCACTTTTCGCACTTGTGTTAGTGTTGAAAAACCACTTTTCGCACTTGTGTTAGTGTTGAAAAACCACTTTTCGCACTTGTGTTGGTGCAGGAAACCACTTTTGCACTTGTATTAGTGTGGAAAAACCACTTTTCGCACTTGTGTTAGTGTTGAAAAACCACTTTTCGCACTTGTGTTGGTGCAGGAAACCACTTTTGCACTTGTATTAGTGTGGAAAAAACACTTTTTGCACTTGTGATAGTGTTGAAAAACCACTTTTCGCACTTGTGTTAGTGTTGAAAAACCACTTTTCGCACTTGTGTTGGTGCAGGAAACCACTTTTGCACTTGTATTAGTTTGGAAAAACCACTTTTCGCACTTGTGTTATTGTTGAAAAACCACTTTTCGCACTTGTGTTAGTGTTGAAAAACCACTTTTCGCACTTGTGTTAGTGTTGACTAACCACATTTGGCACTTGTGTTGGTGCAGGAAACCACTTTTCGCACTTGTGTTAGTGTTGAAAAACCACTTTTCGCACTTCTGTTAGTGTTGAAAAACCACTTTTCACACTTGTGTTGGTGCAGGAAACCACTTTTGCACTTGTATTAGTGTGGAAAAAACACTTTTTGCACTTGTGATAGTGTTGAAAAACCACTTTTCGCACTTGTGTTAGTGTTGAAAAACCACTTTTCGCACTTGTGTTGGTGCAGGAAACCACTTTTGCACTTGTATTAGTGTGGAAAAACACTTTTTGCACTTGTGATAGTGTTGAAAAACCACTTTTCGCACTTGTGTTAGTGTTGAAAAACCACTTTTCGCACTTGTGTTGGTGCAGGAAACCACTTTTGCACTTGTATTAGTGTGGAAAAACCACTTTTCGCACTTGTGTTAGTGTTGAAAAACCACTTTTTGCACTTGTGTTAGTGTTGAAAAACCACTTTTCGCACTTGTGATCGTGTTGAAAAACCACTTTTCACACTTGTATTAGTGTGGAAAAAAGACTTTTTGCACTTGTGATAGTGTTGAAAAACCACTTTTCGCACTTGTGTTAGTGTTGAAAAACCACTTTTCGCACATGTGTTAGTGTTGAAAAACCACTTTTCGCACTTGTGTTGGTGCAGGAAACCACTTTTGCACTTGTATTAGTGTGGAAAACCACTTTTCGCACTTGTGTTAGTGTTGAAAAACCACTTTTTGCACTTGTGTTAGTGTTGAAAAACCACTTTTCGCACTTGTGTTGGTGCAGGAAACCACTTTTGCACTTGTATTAGTGTGGTAAAAACACTTTTTGCACTTGTGATAGTGTTGAAAAACCACTTTTCGCACTTGTGTTAGTGTTGAAAAACCACTTTTCGCACTTGTGTTGGTGCAGGAAACCACTTTTGCACTTGTATTAGTGTGGAAAAAACCACTTTTTGCACTTGTGTTAGTGTTGAAAAACCACTTTTCGCACTTGTGTTGGTGCAGGAACCACTTTTGCACTTGTATTAGTGTTGAAAAACCACTTTTCGCACTTGTGTTAGTATTGAAAAACCACTTTTCGCACTTGTGTTGGTGCAGGAAACCACTTTTGCACTTGTATTAGTGTGGAAAAACCACTTTTCGCGCTTGTGTTATTGTTGAAAAATCACTTTTCGCACTTGTGTTAGTTTTGAAAAACCACTTTTCGCACTTGTGTTAGTGTTGAAAAACCACTTTTCGCACTTGTGTTGGTGCAGGAAACCACTTTTGCACTTGTATTAGTGTGGAAAAACCACTTTTCGCACTTGTGTTATTGTTGAAAAATCACTTTTCGCACTTGTGTTAGTGTTGAAAAACCACTTTTCGCACTTGTGTTAGTGTTGAAAAACCACTTTTCGCACTTGTGTTGGTGCAGGAAACCACTTTTGCACTTGTATTAGTGTGGAAAAACCACTTTTTGCACTTGTGTTAGTGTTGAAAAACCACTTTTCGCACTTGTGTTGGTGCAGGAAACCATTTTTGCACTTGTATTAGTGTGGAAAAAAACCCTTTTTGCACTTGTGATAGTGTTGAAAAACCACTTTTCGCACTTGTGTTAGTGTTGAAAAACCACTTTTCGCACTTGTGTTGGTGCAGGAAACCACTTTTGCACTTGTATTAGTGTGGAAAAACCACTTTTTGCACTTGTGTTAGTGTTGAAAAACCACTTTTCGCACTTGTGTTGGTGCAGGAAACCACTTTTGCACTTGTATTAGTGTGGAAAAAAACCCTTTTTGCACTTGTGATAGTGTTGAAAAACCACTTTTCGCACTTGTGTTAGTGTTGAAAAACCACTTTTCGCACTTGTGTTGGTGCAGGAAACCACTTTTGCACTTGTATTAGTGTTGAAAAACCACTTTTCGCACTTGTGTTAGTGTTGAAAAACCACTTTTCGCACTTGTGTTGGTGCAGGAAACCACTTTTGCACTTGTATTAGTGTTGAAAAACCACTTTTCGCACTTGTGTTAGTGTTGAAAAACCACTTTTCGCACTTGTGTTAGTGTTGAAAAACCACTTTTCGCACTTGTGTTGGTGCAGGAAACCACTTTTGCACTTGTATTAGTGTTGAAAAACCACTTTTCGCACTTGTGTTAGTGTTGAAAAACCACTTTTCGCACTTGTGTTGGTGCAGGCAACCACTTTTGTACTTGTATTAGTGTGGAAAAAACACTTTTCGCACTTGTGTTAGTGTTGAAAAAACACTTTTCGCACTTGTGTTAGTGTTGAAAAACCAATTTTCGCACTTGTGTTAGTGTTGAAAAACCACTTTTCGCACTTGTGTTGGTGCAGGAAACCACTTTTGCAGTTGTATTAGTGTTGAAAAACCACTTTTCGCACTTATGTTAGTGTTGAAAAACCACTTTTCGCACTTGTGTTGGTGCAGGAAACCACTTTTGCACTTGTATTAGTGTTGAAAAACCACTTTTCGCACTTGTGTTAGTGTTGAAAAACCACTTTTCGCACTTGTGTTGGTGCAGGAAACCACTTTTGCACTTGTATTAATGTTGAAAAACCACTTTTCGCACTTGTGTTAGTGTTGAAAAACCACTTTTCGCACTTGTGTTAGTGTTGAAAAACCACTTTTCGCACTTGTGTTGGTGCAGGAAACCACTTTTGCACTTGTATTAGTGTGGAAAAAACACTTTTCGCACTTGTGCTAGTGTTGAAAAACCACTTTTCGCACTTGTGTTAGTGTTGAAAAACCACATTTCGCACTTGTGTTGGTGCAGGAAACCATTTTTGCACTTGTGATAGTGTTGAAAAACCACTTTTCGCACTTGTGTTAGTGTTGAAAAACCACTTTTTGCACTTGTGTTCGTGTTGAAAAACCACTTTTCGCACTTGTGTTGGTGCAGGAAACCACTTTTGCACTTGTATTAGTGTGGAAAAACCACTTTTCGCACTTGTGTTAGTGTTGAAAAACCACTTTTCGCACTTCTGTTAGTGTTGAAAAACCACTTTTCGCACTTGTGTTCGTGCAGGAAACCACTTTTGCACTTGTATTAGTGTGGAAAAACCACTTTTCGCACTTGTGTTAGTGTTGAAAAACCACTTTTCGCACTTGTGTTAGTGTTGAAAAACCACTTTTCGCACTTGTGTTGGTGCAGGAAACCACTTTTGCACTTGTATTAGTGTGGAAAAAACACTTTTTGCACTTGTGATAGTGTTGAAAAACCACTTTTCGCACTTGTGTTGGTGTTGAAAAACCACTTTTCGCACTTGTGTTGGTGTTGAAAAACCACTTTTCGCACTTGTGTTAGTGTTGAAAAACCACTTTTCGCACTTGTGTTGGTGCAGGAAACCACTTTTGCACTTATATTAGTGTGGAAAAAACACTTTTCGCACTTGTGTTATTGTTGAAAAACCACTTTTCGCACTTGTGTTGGTGCAGGAAACCACTTTTGCACTTGTATTAGTGTGGAAAAAACACTTTTTGCACTTGTGATAGTGTTGAAAAACCACTTTTCGCACTTGTGTTAGTGTTGAAAAACCACTTTTCGCACTTGTGTTGATGCAGGAAACCACTTTTGCACTTGTATTCGTTTGGAAAAACCACTTTTCGCACTTGTGTTAGTGTTGAAAAACAACTTTTCGCACTTGTGTTAGTGTTGAAAAACCACTTTTCGCACTTGTGTTAGTGTTGAAAAACCACTTTTCGCACTTGTTTTGGTGCAGGAAACCACTTTTGCACTTGTATTAGTGTGGAAAAAACACTTTTCGCACTTGTGCTAGTGTTGAAAAACCACTTTTCGCACTTGTGTTAGTGTTGAAAAACCACATTTCGCACTTGTGTTGGTGCAGGAAACCATTTTTGCATTTGTGATAGTGTTGAAAAACCACTTTTCGCACTTGTGTTAGTGTTGAAAAACCACTTTTCGCACTTGTGTTAGTGTTGAAAAACCACTTTTCGCACTTGTGTTGGTGCAGGAAACCACTTTTGCACTTGTATTAGTGTGGAAAAACCACTTTTCGCACTTGTGTTAGTGTTGAAAAACCACTTTTCGCACTTCTGTTAGTGTTGAAAAACCACTTTTCGCACTTGTGTTCGTGCAGGAAACCACTTTTGCACTTGTATTAGTGTGGAAAAAACACTTTTTGCACTTGTGATAGTGTTGAAAAACCACTTTTCGCACTTGTGTTAGTGTTGAAAAACGACTTTTCGCACTTGTGTTAGTGTTGAAAAACCACTTTTCGCACTTGTGTTGGTGCAGGAAACCACTTTTGCACTTGTATTAGTGTGGAAAAAACACTTTTCGCACTTGTTTTAGTGTTGAAAACCCACTTTTCGCACTTGTGTTAGTGTTGAAAAACCACTTTTCGCACTTGTGTTGGTGCAGGAAACCACTTTTGCACTTGTATTAGTGTGGAAAACCACTTTTCACACTTGTGTTAGTGTTGAAAAACCACTTTTCGCACTTGTGTTAGTGTTGAAAAACCACTTTTCGCACTTGTGTTGGTGCAGGAAACCACTTTTGCACTTGTATTAGTGTGGAAAAAACACTTTTCGCACTTGTGTTATTGTTGAAAAACCACTTTTCGCACTTGTGTTGGTGCAGGAAACCACTTTTGCACTTGTATTAGTGTGGAAAAAACACTTTTTGCACTTGTGATAGTGTTGAAAAACCACTTTTCGCACTTGTGTTAGTGTTGAAAAACCACTTTTCGCACTTGTGTTGATGCAGGAAACCACTTTTGCACTTGTATTAGTTTGGAAAAACCACTTTTCGCACTTGTGTTAGTGTTGAAAAACAACTTTTCGCACTTGTGTTAGTGTTGAAAAACCACTTTTCGCACTTGTGTTGGTGCAGGAAACCACTTTTGCACTTGTATTAGTTTGGAAAAACCACTTTTCGCACTTGTGTTATTGTTGAAAAACCACTTTTCGCACTTGTGTTAGTGTTGAAAAACCACTTTTCGCACTTGTGTTAGTGTTGACTAACCACATTTGGCACTTGTGTTGGTGCAGGAAACCACTTTTCGCACTTGTGTTAGTGTTGAAAAACCACTTTTCGCACTTCTGTTAGTGTTGAAAAACCACTTTTCACACTTGTGTTGGTGCAGGAAACCACTTTTGCACTTGTATTAGTGTGGAAAAAACACTTTTTGCACTTGTGATAGTGTTGAAAAACCACTTTTCGCACTTGTGTTAGTGTTGAAAAACCACTTTTCGCACTTGTGTTGGTGCAGGAAACCACTTTTGCACTTGTATTAGTGTGGAAAAACACTTTTTGCACTTGTGATAGTGTTGAAAAACCACTTTTCGCACTTGTGTTAGTGTTGAAAAACCACTTTTCGCACTTGTGTTGGTGCAGGAAACCACTTTTGCACTTGTATTAGTGTGGAAAAACCACTTTTCGCACTTGTGTTAGTGTTGAAAAACCACTTTTTGCACTTGTGTTAGTGTTGAAAAACCACTTTTCGCACTTGTGATCGTGTTGAAAAACCACTTTTCACACTTGTATTAGTGTGGAAAAAAGACTTTTTGCACTTGTGATAGTGTTGAAAAACCACTTTTCGCACTTGTGTTAGTGTTGAAAAACCACTTTTCGCACATGTGTTAGTGTTGAAAAACCACTTTTCGCACTTGTGTTGGTGCAGGAAACCACTTTTGCACTTGTATTAGTGTGGAAAACCACTTTTCGCACTTGTGTTAGTGTTGAAAAACCACTTTTTGCACTTGTGTTAGTGTTGAAAAACCACTTTTCGCACTTGTGTTGGTGCAGGAAACCACTTTTGCACTTGTATTAGTGTGGTAAAAACACTTTTTGCACTTGTGATAGTGTTGAAAAACCACTTTTCGCACTTGTGTTAGTGTTGAAAAACCACTTTTCGCACTTGTGTTGGTGCAGGAAACCACTTTTGCACTTGTATTAGTGTGGAAAAAACCACTTTTTGCACTTGTGTTAGTGTTGAAAAACCACTTTTCGCACTTGTGTTGGTGCAGGAACCACTTTTGCACTTGTATTAGTGTTGAAAAACCACTTTTCGCACTTGTGTTAGTATTGAAAAACCACTTTTCGCACTTGTGTTGGTGCAGGAAACCACTTTTGCACTTGTATTAGTGTGGAAAAACCACTTTTCGCGCTTGTGTTATTGTTGAAAAATCACTTTTTCGCACTTGTGTTAGTTTTGAAAAACCACTTTTCGCACTTGTGTTAGTGTTGAAAAACCACTTTTCGCACTTGTGTTGGTGCAGGAAACCACTTTTGCACTTGTATTAGTGTGAAAAAACCACTTTTCGCACTTGTGTTATTGTTGAAAAATCACTTTTCGCACTTGTGTTAGTGTTGAAAAACCACTTTTCGCACTTGTGTTAGTGTTGAAAAACCACTTTTCGCACTTGTGTTGGTGCAGGAAACCACTTTTGCACTTGTATTAGTGTGGAAAAACCACTTTTTGCACTTGTGTTAGTGTTGAAAAACCACTTTTCGCACTTGTGTTGGTGCAGGAAACCATTTTTGCACTTGTATTAGTGTGGAAAAAAACCCTTTTTGCACTTGTGATAGTGTTGAAAAACCACTTTTCGCACTTGTGTTAGTGTTGAAAAACCACTTTTCGCACTTGTGTTGGTGCAGGAAACCACTTTTGCACTTGTATTAGTGTGGAAAAACCACTTTTTGCACTTGTGTTAGTGTTGAAAAACCACTTTTCGCACTTGTGTTGGTGCAGGAAACCACTTTTGCACTTGTATTAGTGTGGAAAAAAAACCCTTTTTGCACTTGTGATAGTGTTGAAAAAACCACTTTTCGCACTTGTGTTAGTGTTGAAAAACCACTTTTCGCACTTGTGTTGGTGCAGGAAACCACTTTTGCACTTGTATTAGTGTTGAAAAACCACTTTTCGCACTTGTGTTAGTGTTGAAAAACCACTTTTCGCACTTGTGTTGGTGCAGGAAACCACTTTTGCACTTGTATTAGTGTTGAAAAACCACTTTTCGCACTTGTGTTAGTGTTGAAAAACCAACTTTTCGCACTTGTGTTAGTGTTGAAAAACCACTTTTCGCACTTGTGTTGGTGCAGGAAACCACTTTTGCACTTGTATTAGTGTTGAAAACCACTTTTCGCACTTGTGTTAGTGTTGAAAAACCACTTTTCGCACTTGTGTTGGTGCAGGCAACCACTTTTGTACTTGTATTAGTGTGAAAAAACACTTTTCGCACTTGTGTTAGTGTTGAAAAAACACTTTTCGCACTTGTGTTAGTGTTGAAAAACCAATTTTCGCACTTGTGTTAGTGTTGAAAAACCACTTTTCGCACTTGTGTTGGTGCAGGAAACCACTTTTGCAGTTGTATTAGTGTTGAAAACCACTTTTCGCACTTATGTTAGTGTTGAAAAACCACTTTTCGCACTTGTGTTGGTGCAGGAAACCACTTTTGCACTTGTATTAGTGTTGAAAAAACCACTTTTCGCACTTTGTGTTAGTGTATGAAAAACCACTTTTCGCACTGTTGGTGCAGGAAACACTTTTGCACTTGTATTAATGTTGAAAACCACTTTTCGCACTTGTGTTAGTGTTGAAAAAACCACTTTTCGCACTTGTGTTAGTGTAGAAAAACACTTTTCGCACTTGTGTTGGTGCAGGAAACCACTTTTGCACTTGTATATAGTGTGAAAAAACACTTTCGCACTTGTGCTAGTGTTGAAAACCACTTTTCGCACTTGTGTTAGTGTTGAAAAACCACATTTCGCACTTGTGTTGGTGCAGGAAACCATTTTTGCACTTGTGATAGTGTTGAAAAACCACTTTTCGCACTTGTGTTAGTGTTGAAAACCATTTTGCACTTGTGTTCGTGTGAAAAACCACTTTTCGCACTTGTGTTGGTGCAGGAAACCACTTTTGCACTTGTATTAGTGTGGCTAAAACCACTTTTCGCACTTGTGTTAGTGTTGAAAAACCACTTTTCGCACTTCTGTTAGTGTTGAAAAACCACTTTTCGCACTTGTGTTCGTGCAGGAAACCACTTTTGCACTTGTATTAGTGTGGAAAAACCACTTTTCGCACTTGTGTTAGTGTTGAAAAACCACTTTTCGCACTTGTGTTAGTGTTGAAAACCACTTTTCGCACTTGTGTTGGTGCAGGAAACCACTTTTGCACTTGTATTAGTGTGGAAAAAACCTTTTTGCACTTGTGATAGTGTTGAAAAACCACTTTTCGCACTTGTGTTGGTGTTGAAAAACCACTTTTCGCACTTGTGTTGGTGTTGAAAAACCACTTTTCGCACTTGTGTTAGTGTTGAAAAACCACTTTTCGCACTTGTGTTGGTGCAGGAAACCACTTTTGCACTTGTATTAGTGTGGAAAAAACACTTTTCGCACTTGTGTTATTGTTGAAAAACCACTTTTCGCACTTGTGTTGGTGCAGGAAACCACTTTTGCACTTGTATTAGTGTGGAAAAAACACTTTTTGCACTTGTGATAGTGTTGAAAAACCACTTTTCGCACTTGTGTTAGTGTTGAAAAACCACTTTTCGCACTTGTGTTGATGCAGGAAACCACTTTTGCACTTGTATTCGTTTGGAAAAACCACTTTTCGCACTTGTGTTAGTGTTGAAAAACAACTTTTCGCACTTGTGTTAGTGTTGAAAAACCACTTTTCGCACTTGTGTTAGTGTTGAAAAACCACTTTTCGCACTTGTTTTGGTGCAGGAAACCACTTTTGCACTTGTATTAGTGTGGAAAAAACACTTTTCGCACTTGTGCTAGTGTTGAAAAACCACTTTTCGCACTTGTGTTAGTGTTGAAAAACCACATTTCGCACTTGTGTTGGTGCAGGAAACCATTTTTGCATTTGTGATAGTGTTGAAAAACCACTTTTCGCACTTGTGTTAGTGTTGAAAAACCACTTTTCGCACTTGTGTTAGTGTTGAAAAACCACTTTTCGCACTTGTGTTGGTGCAGGAAACCACTTTTGCACTTGTATTAGTGTGGAAAAACCACTTTTCGCACTTGTGTTAGTGTTGAAAAACCACTTTTCGCACTTCTGTTAGTGTTGAAAAACCACTTTTCGCACTTGTGTTCGTGCAGGAAACCACTTTTGCACTTGTATTAGTGTGGAAAAAACACTTTTTGCACTTGTGATAGTGTTGAAAAACCACTTTTCGCACTTGTGTTAGTGTTGAAAAACGACTTTTCGCACTTGTGTTAGTGTTGAAAAACCACTTTTCGCACTTGTGTTGGTGCAGGAAACCACTTTTGCACTTGTATTAGTGTGGAAAAAACACTTTTCGCACTTGTTTTAGTGTTGAAAACCCACTTTTCGCACTTGTGTTAGTGTTGAAAAACCACTTTTCGCACTTGTGTTGGTGCAGGAAACCACTTTTGCACTTGTATTAGTGTGGAAAACCACTTTTCACACTTGTGTTAGTGTTGAAAAACCACTTTTCGCACTTGTGTTAGTGTTGAAAAACCACTTTTCGCACTTGTGTTGGTGCAGGAAACCACTTTTGCACTTGTATTAGTGTGGAAAAAACACTTTTCGCACTTGTGTTATTGTTGAAAAACCACTTTTCGCACTTGTGTTGGTGCAGGAAACCACTTTTGCACTTGTATTAGTGTGGAAAAAACACTTTTTGCACTTGTGATAGTGTTGAAAAACCACTTTTCGCACTTGTGTTAGTGTTGAAAAACCACTTTTCGCACTTGTGTTGATGCAGGAAACCACTTTTGCACTTGTATTAGTTTGGAAAAACCACTTTTCGCACTTGTGTTAGTGTTGAAAAACAACTTTTCGCACTTGTGTTAGTGTTGAAAAACCACTTTTCGCACTTGTGTTAGTGTTGAAAAACCACTTTTCGCACTTGTTTTGGTGCAGGAAACCACTTTTGCACTTGTATTAGTGTGGAAAAAACACTTTTCGCACTTGTGCTAGTGTTGAAAAACCACTTTTCGCACTTGTGTTAGTGTTGAAAAACCACATTTCGCACTTGTGTTGGTGCAGGAAACCATTTTTGCATTTGTGATAGTGTTGAAAAACCACTTTTCGCACTTGTGTTAGTGTTGAAAAACCACTTTTCGCACTTGTGTTAGTGTTGAAAAACCACTTTTCGCACTTGTGTTGGTGCAGGAAACCACTTTTGCACTTGTATTAGTGTGGAAAAAACCACTTTTCGCACTTGTGTTAGTGTTGAAAAACCACTTTTCACACTTCTGTTAGTGTTGAAAAACCACTTTTCGCACTTGTGTTCGTGCAGGAAACCACTTTTGCACTTGTATTAGTGTGGAAAAAACACTTTTTGCACTTGTGATAGTGTTGAAAAACCACTTTTCGCACTTGTGTTAGTGTTGAAAAACGACTTTTCGCACTTGTGTTAGTGTTGAAAAACCACTTTTCGCACTTGTGTTGGTGCAGGAAACCACTTTTGCACTTGTATTAGTGTGGAAAAACCACTTTTCGCACTTGTGTTAGTGTTGAAAAACCACTTTTCGCACTTGTGTTAGTGTTGAAAAACCACTTTTCGCACTTGTGTTGGTGCAGGAAACCACTTTTGCACTTGTATTAGTGTGGAAAAAACACTTTTTGCACTTGTGATAGTGTTGAAAAACCACTTTTCGCACTTGTGTTGGTGTTGAAAAACCACTTTTCGCACTTGTGTTGGTGTTGAAAAACCACTTTTCGCACTTGTGTTAGTGTTGAAAAACCACTTTTCGCACTTGTGTTGGTGCAGGAAACCACTTTTGCACTTGTATTAGTGTGGAAAAAACACTTTTCGCACTTGTGTTATTGTTGAAAAACCACTTTTCGCACTTGTGTTGGTGCAGGAAACCACTTTTGCACTTGTATTAGTGTGGAAAAAACACTTTTTGCACTTGTGATAGTGTTGAAAAACCACTTTTCGCACTTGTGTTAGTGTTGAAAAACCACTTTTCGCACTTGTGTTGATGCAGGAAACCACTTTTGCACTTGTATTAGTTTGGAAAAACCACTTTTCGCACTTGTGTTAGTGTTGAAAAACAACTTTTCGCACTTGTGTTAGTGTTGAAAAACCACTTTTCGCACTTGTGTTAGTGTTGAAAAACCACTTTTCGCACTTGTTTTGGTGCAGGAAACCACTTTTGCACTTGTATTAGTGTGGAAAAAACACTTTTCGCACTTGTGCTAGTGTTGAAAAACCACTTTTCGCACTTGTGTTTGTGTTGAAAAACCACTTTTCGCACTTGTGTTGGTGCAGGAAACCACTTTTGCACTTGTATTAGTGTGGTAAAAACACTTTTTGCACTTGTGATAGTGTTGAAAAACCACTTTTCGCACTTGTGTTAGTGTTGAAAAACCACTTTTCGCACTTGTGTTGGTGCAGGAAACCACTTTTGCACTTGTATTAGTGTGGAAAAAACCACTTTTTGCACTTGTGTTAGTGTTGAAAAACCACTTTTCGCACTTGTGTTGGTGCAGGAACCACTTTTGCACTTGTATTAGTGTTGAAAAACCACTTTTCGCACTTGTGTTAGTATTGAAAAACCACTTTTCGCACTTGTGTTGGTGCAGGAAACCACTTTTGCACTTGTATTAGTGTGGAAAAACCACTTTTCGCGCTTGTGTTATTGTTGAAAAATCACTTTTCGCACTTGTGTTAGTTTTGAAAAACCACTTTTCGCACTTGTGTTAGTGTTGAAAAACCACTTTTCGCACTTGTGTTGGTGCAGGAAACCACTTTTGCACTTGTATTAGTGTGGAAAAACCACTTTTCGCACTTGTGTTATTGTTGAAAAATCACTTTTCGCACTTGTGTTAGTGTTGAAAAACCACTTTTCGCACTTGTGTTAGTGTTGAAAAACCACTTTTCGCACTTGTGTTGGTGCAGGAAACCACTTTTGCACTTGTATTAGTGTGGAAAAACCACTTTTTGCACTTGTGTTAGTGTTGAAAAACCACTTTTCGCACTTGTGTTGGTGCAGGAAACCATTTTTGCACTTGTATTAGTGTGGAAAAAAACCCTTTTTGCACTTGTGATAGTGTTGAAAAAGCACTTTTCGCACTTGTGTTAGTGTTGAAAAACCACTTTTCGCACTTGTGTTGGTGCAGGAAACCACTTTTGCACTTGTATTAGTGTGGAAAAACCACTTTTTGCACTTGTGTTAGTGTTGAAAAACCACTTTTCGCACTTGTGTTGGTGCAGGAAACCACTTTTGCACTTGTATTAGTGTGGAAAAAAACCCTTTTTGCACTTGTGATAGTGTTGAAAAACCACTTTTCGCACTTGTGTTAGTGTTGAAAAACCACTTTTCGCACTTGTGTTGGTGCAGGAAACCACTTTTGCACTTGTATTAGTGTTGAAAAACCACTTTTCGCACTTGTGTTAGTGTTGAAAAACCACTTTTCGCACTTGTGTTGGTGCAGGAAACCACTTTTGCACTTGTATTAGTGTTGAAAAACCACTTTTCGCACTTGTGTTAGTGTTGAAAAACCACTTTTCGCACTTGTGTTAGTGTTGAAAAACCACTTTTCGCACTTGTGTTGGTGCAGGAAACCACTTTTGCACTTGTATTAGTGTTGAAAAACCACTTTTCGCACTTGTGTTAGTGTTGAAAAACCACTTTTCGCACTTGTGTTGGTGCAGGCAACCACTTTTGTACTTGTATTAGTGTGGAAAAAACACTTTTCGCACTTGTGTTAGTGTTGAAAAAACACTTTTCGCACTTGTGTTAGTGTTGAAAAACCAATTTTCGCACTTGTGTTAGTGTTGAAAAACCACTTTTCGCACTTGTGTTGGTGCAGGAAACCACTTTTGCAGTTGTATTAGTGTTGAAAAACCACTTTTCGCACTTATGTTAGTGTTGAAAAACCACTTTTCGCACTTGTGTTGGTGCAGGAAACCACTTTTGCACTTGTATTAGTGTTGAAAAACCACTTTTCGCACTTGTGTTAGTGTTGAAAAACCACTTTTCGCACTTGTGTTGGTGCAGGAAACCACTTTTGCACTTGTATTAATGTTGAAAAACCACTTTTCGCACTTGTGTTAGTGTTGAAAAACCACTTTTCGCACTTGTGTTAGTGTTGAAAAACCACTTTTCGCACTTGTGTTGGTGCAGGAAACCACTTTTGCACTTGTATTAGTGTGGAAAAACCACTTTTCGCACTTGTGTTAGTGTTGAAAAACCACTTTTCGCACTTCTGTTAGTGTTGAAAAACCACTTTTCGCACTTGTGTTCGTGCAGGAAACCACTTTTGCACTTGTATTAGTGTGGAAAAACCACTTTTCGCACTTGTGTTAGTGTTGAAAAACCACTTTTCGCACTTGTGTTAGTGTTGAAAAACCACTTTTCGCACTTGTGTTGGTGCAGGAAACCACTTTTGCACTTGTATTAGTGTGGAAAAAACACTTTTTGCACTTGTGATAGTGTTGAAAAACCACTTTTCGCACTTGTGTTGGTGTTGAAAAACCACTTTTCGCACTTGTGTTAGTGTTGAAAAACCACTTTTCGCACTTGTGTTAGTGTTGAAAAACCACTTTTCGCACTTGTGTTGGTGCAGGAAACCACTTTTGCACTTGTATTAGTGTGGAAAAAACACTTTTCGCACTTGTGTTATTGTTGAAAAACCACTTTTCGCACTTGTGTTGGTGCAGGAAACCACTTTTGCACTTGTATTAGTGTGGAAAAAACACTTTTTGCACTTGTGATAGTGTTGAAAAACCACTTTTCGCACTTGTGTTAGTGTTGAAAAACCACTTTTCGCACTTGTGTTGATGCAGGAAACCACTTTTGCACTTGTATTCGTTTGGAAAAACCACTTTTCGCAGTTGTGTTAGTGTTGAAAAACAACTTTTCGCACTTGTGTTAGTGTTGAAAAACCACTTTTCGCACTTGTGTTAGTGTTGAAAAACCACTTTTCGCACTTGTTTTGGTGCAGGAAACCACTTTTGCACTTGTATTAGTGTGGAAAAAACACTTTTCGCACTTGTGCTAGTGTTGAAAAACCACTTTTCGCACTTGTGTTAGTGTTGAAAAACCACATTTCGCACTTGTGTTGGTGCAGGAAACCATTTTTGCATTTGTGATAGTGTTGAAAAACCACTTTTCGCACTTGTGTTAGTGTTGAAAAACCACTTTTCGCACTTGTGTTAGTGTTGAAACACCACTTTTCGCACTTGTGTTGGTGCAGGAAACCACTTTTGCACTTGTATTAGTGTGGAAAAACCACTTTTCGCACTTGTGTTAGTGTTGAAAAACCACTTTTCGCACTTCTGTTAGTGTTGAAAAACCACTTTTCGCACTTGTGTTCGTGCAGTAAACCACTTTTGCACTTGTATTAGTGTGGAAAAAACACTTTTTGCACTTGTGATAGTGTTGAAAAACCACTTTTCGCACTTGTGTTAGTGTTGAAAAACGACTTTTCGCACTTGTGTTAGTGTTGAAAAACCACTTTTCGCACTTGTGTTGGTGCAGGAAACCACTTTTGCACTTGTATTAGTGTGGAAAACCACTTTTCACACTTGTGTTAGTGTTGAAAAACCACTTTTCGCACTTGTGTTAGTGTTGAAAAACCACTTTTCGCACTTGTGTTGGTGCAGGAAACCACTTTTGCACTTGTATTAGTGTGGAAAAAACACTTTTCGCACTTGTGTTATTGTTGAAAAACCACTTTTCGCACTTGTGTTGGTGCAGGAAACCACTTTTGCACTTGTATTAGTGTGGAAAAAACACTTTTTGCACTTTTGATAGTGTTGAAAAACCACTTTTCGCACTTGTGTTAGTGTTGAAAAACCACTTTTCGCACTTGTGTTGATGCAGGAAACCACTTTTGCACTTGTATTAGTTTGGAAAAACCACTTTTCGCACTTGTGTTAGTGTTGAAAAACAACTTTTCGCACTTGTGTTAGTGTTGAAAAACCACTTTTCGCACTTGTGTTAGTGTTGAAAAACCACTTTTCGCACTTGTTTTGGTGCAGGAAACCACTTTTGCACTTGTATTAGTGTGGAAAAAACACTTTTCGCACTTGTGCTAGTGTTGAAAAACCACTTTTCGCACTTGTGTTAGTGTTGAAAAACCACATTTCGCATTTGTGTTGGTGCAGGAAACCATTTTTGCATTTGTGATAGTGTTGAAAAACCACTTTTCGCACTTGTGTTAGTGTTGAAAAACCACTTTTCGCACTTGTGTTAGTGTTGAAAAACCACTTTTCGCACTTGTGTTGGTGCAGGAAACCACTTTTGCACTTGTATTAGTGTGGAAAAACCACTTTTCGCACTTGTGTTAGTGTTGAAAAACCACTTTTCGCACTTCTGTTAGTGTTGAAAAACCACTTTTCGCACTTGTGTTCGTGCAGGAAACCACTTTTGCACTTGTATTAGTGTGGAAAAAACACTTTTTGCACTTGTGATAGTGTTGAAAAACCACTTTTCGCACTTGTGTTAGTGTTGAAAAACGACTTTTCGCACTTGTGTTAGTGTTGAAAAACCACTTTTCGCACTTGTGTTGGTGCAGGAAACCACTTTTGCACTTGTATTAGTGTGGAAAAACCACTTTTCGCACTTGTGTTAGTGTTGAAAAACCACTTTTCGCACTTGTGTTAGTGTTGAAAAACCACTTTTCGCACTTGTGTTGGTGCAGGAAACCACTTTTGCACTTGTATTAGTGTGGAAAAAACACTTTTTGCACTTGTGATAGTGTTGAAAAACCACTTTTCGCACTTGTGTTGGTGTTGAAAAACCACTTTTCGCACTTGTGTTGGTGTTGAAAAACCACTTTTCGCACTTGTGTTAGTGTTGAAAAACCACTTTTCGCACTTGTGTTGGTGCAGGAAACCACTTTTGCACTTGTATTAGTGTGGAAAAAACACTTTTCGCACTTGTGTTATTGTTGAAAAACCACTTTTCGCACTTGTGTTGGTGCAGGAAACCACTTTTGCACTTGTATTAGTGTGGAAAAAACACTTTTTGCACTTGTGATAGTGTTGAAAAACCACTTTTCGCACTTGTGTTAGTGTTGAAAAACCACTTTTCGCACTTGTGTTGATGCAGGAAACCACTTTTGCACTTGTATTAGTTTGGAAAAACCACTTTTCGCACTTGTGTTAGTGTTGAAAAACAACTTTTCGCACTTGTGTTAGTGTTGAAAAACCACTTTTCGCACTTGTGTTAGTGTTGAAAAACCACTTTTCGCACTTGTTTTGGTGCAGGAAACCACTTTTGCACTTGTATTAGTGTGGAAAAAACACTTTTCGCACTTGTGCTAGTGTTGAAAAACCACTTTTCGCACTTGTGTTAGTGTTGAAAAACCACATTTCGCACTTGTGTTGGTGCAGGAAACCATTTTTGCATTTGTGATAGTGTTGAAAAACCACTTTTCGCACTTGTGTTAGTGTTGAAAAAACCACTTTTCGCACTTGTGTTAGTGTTGAAAAACCACTTTTCGCACTTGTGTTGGTGCAGGAAACCACTTTTGCACTTGTATTAGTGTGGAAAAACCACTTTTCGCACTTGTGTTAGTGTTGAAAAACCACTTTTCGCACTTCTGTTAGTGTTGAAAAACCACTTTTCGCACTTGTGTTCGTGCAGGAAACCACTTTTGCACTTGTATTAGTGTGGAAAAAACACTTTTTGCACTTGTGATAGTGTTGAAAAACCACTTTTCGCACTTGTGTTAGTGTTGAAAAACGACTTTTCGCACTTGTGTTAGTGTTGAAAAACCACTTTTCGCACTTGTGTTGGTGCAGGAAACCATTTTTGCATTTGTGATAGTGTTGAAAAACCACTTTTCGCACTTGTGTTCGTGTTGAAAAACCACTTTTCGCACTTGTGTTAGTGTTGAAAAACCACTTTTCGCACTTGTGTTGGTGCAGGAAACCACTTTTGCACTTGTATTAGTGTGGAAAAACCACTTTTCGCACTTGTGTTAGTGTTGAAAAACCACTTTTCGCACTTCTGTTAGTGTTGAAAAACCACTTTTCGCACTTGTGTTCGTGCAGGAAACCACTTTTGCACTTGTATTAGTGTGGAAAAAACACTTTTTGCACTTGTGATAGTGTTGAAAAACCACTTTTCGCACTTGTGTTAGTGTTGAAAAACGACTTTTCGCACTTGTGTTAGTGTTGAAAACCACTTTTCGCACTTGTGTTGGTGCAGGAAACCACTTTTGCACTTGTATTAGTGTGGAAAAACCACTTTTCGCACTTGTGTTAGTGTTGAAAAACCACTTTTCGCACTTGTGTTAGTGTTGAAAAACCACTTTTCGCACTTGTGTTAGTGTTGAAAAACCACTTTTCGCACTTGTGTTAGTGTTGAAAAACCACTTTTCGCACTTGTGTTGGTGCAGGAAACCACTTTTGCACTTGTATTAGTGTGGAAAAACCACTTTTCGCACTTGTGTTAGTGTTGAAAAACCACTTTTCGCACTTGTGTTGGTGCAGGAAACCACTTTTGCACTTGTATTAGTGTGGAAAAAACACTTTTTGCACTTGTGATAGTGTTGAAAAACCACTTTTCGCACTTGTGTTAGTGTTGAAAAACCACTTTTCGCACTTGTGTTGGTGCAGGAAACCACTTTTGCACTTGTATTAGTTTGGAAAAACCACTTTTCGCACTTGTGTTATTGTTGAAAAACCACTTTTCGCACTTGTGTTAGTGTTGAAAAACCACTTTTCGCACTTGTGTTAGTGTTGAAAAACCACATTTGGCACTTGTGTTGGTGCAGGAAACCACTTTTCGCACTTGTGTTAGTGTTGAAAAACCACTTTTCGCACTTCTGTTAGTGTTGAAAAACCACTTTTCACACTTGTGTTGGTGCAGGAAACCACTTTTGCACTTGTATTAGTGTGGAAAAAACACTTTTTGCACTTGTGATAGTGTTGAAAAACCACTTTTCGCACTTGTGTTAGTGTTGAAAAACCACTTTTCGCACTTGTGTTGGTGCAGGAAACCACTTTTGCACTTGTATTAGTGTGGAAAAACACTTTTTGCACTTGTGATAGTGTTGAAAAACCACTTTTTGCACTTGTGTTAGTGTTGAAAAACCACTTTTCGCACTTGTGTTAGTGTTGAAAAACCACTTTTCGCACTTGTGTTAGTGTTGAAAAACCACTTTTTGCACTTGTGTTAGTGTTGAAAAACCACTTTTCGCACTTGTGATCGTGTTGAAAAACCACTTTTCACACTTGTATTAGTGTGGAAAAAACACTTTTTGCACTTGTGATAGTGTTGAAAAACAACTTTTCGCACTTGTGTTAGTGTTGAAAAACCACTTTTCGCACTTGTGTTAGTGTTGAAAAACCACTTTTCGCACTTGTGTTAGTGTTGAAAAACCACTTTTCGCACTTGTGTTGGTGCAGGAAACCACTTTTGCACTTGTATTAGTGTGGAAAAAACACTTTTCGCACTTGTTTTAGTGTTGAAAACCCACTTTTCGCACTTGTGTTAGTGTTGAAAAACCACTTTTCGCACTTGTGTTGGTGCAGGAAACCACTTTTGCACTTGTATTAGTGTGGAAAAACCACTTTTCACACTTGTGTTAGTGTTGAAAAACCACTTTTCGCACTTGTGTTAGTGTTGAAAAACCACTTTTCGCACTTGTGTTGGTGCAGTAAACCACTTTTGCACTTGTATTAGGGTGGAAAAAACACTTTTCGCACTTGTGATAGTGTTGAAAAACAACTTTTCGCAATTGTGTTAGTGTTGAAAAACCACTTTTCGCACTTGTGTTGGTGCAGGAAACCACTTTTGCACTTGTATTAGTGTGGAAAAACCACTTTTCGCACTTGTGTTAGTGTTGAAAAACCACTTTTCGCACTTATGTTAGTGTTGAAAAACCACTTTTCGCACTTGTGTTGGTGCAGGAAACCACTTTTGCACTTGTATTAGTGTGGAAAAAACACTTTTTGCACTTGAGATAGTGTTGAAAAACCACTTTTCGCACTTGTGTTGGTGTTGAAAAACCACTTTTCGCACTTGTGTTGGTGTTGAAAAACCACTTTTCGCACTTGTGTTAGTGTTGAAAAACCACTTTTCGCACTTGTGTTGGTGCAGGAAACCACTTTTGCACTTGTATTAGTGTGGAAAAAACACTTTTCGCATTTGTGTTATTGTTGAAAAACCACTTTTCGCACTTGTGTTGGTGCAGGAAACCACTTTTGCACTTGTATTAGTGTGGAAAAAACACTTTTTGCACTTGTGATAGTGTTGAAAAACCACTTTTCGCACTTGTGTTAGTGTTGAAAAACCACTTTTCGCACTTGTGTTGATGCAGGAAACCACTTTTGCACTTGTATTAGTTTGGAAAAACCACTTTTCGCACTTGTGTTAGTGTTGAAAAACAACTTTTCGCACTTGTGTTAGTGTTGAAAAACCACTTTTCGCACTTGTGTTAGTGTTGAAAAACCACTTTTCGCACTTGTTTTGGTGCAGGAAACCACTTTTGCACTTGTATTAGTGTGGAAAAAACACTTTTCGCACTTGTGCTAGTGTTGAAAAACCACTTTTCGCACTTGTGTTAGTGTTGAAAAACCACATTTCGCACTTGTGTTGGTGCAGGAAACCATTTTTGCATTTGTGATAGTGTTGAAAAACCACTTTTCGCACTTGTGTTAGTGTTGAAAAACCACTTTTCGCACTTGTGTTAGTGTTGAAAAACCACTTTTCGCACTTGTGTTGGTGCAGGAAACCACTTTTGCACTTGTATTAGTGTGGAAAAACCACTTTTCGCACTTGTGTTAGTGTTGAAAAACCACTTTTCGCACTTCTGTTAGTGTTGAAAAACCACTTTTCGCACTTGTGTTCGTGCAGGAAACCACTTTTGCACTTGTATTAGTGTGGAAAAAACACTTTTTGCACTTGTGATAGTGTTGAAAAACCACTTTTCGCACTTGTGTTAGTGTTGAAAAACGACTTTTCGCACTTGTGTTAGTGTTGAAAAACCACTTTTCGCACTTGTGTTGGTGCAGGAAACCACTTTTGCACTTGTATTAGTGTGGAAAAACCACTTTTCGCACTTGTGTTAGTGTTGAAAAACCACTTTTCGCACTTGTGTTAGTGTTGAAAAACCACTTTTCGCACTTGTGTTAGTGTTGAAAAACCACTTTTCGCACTTGTGTTGGTGCAGGAAATCACTTTTGCACTTGTATTAGTGTGGAAAAACCACTTTTTGCACTTGTGTTAGTGTTGAAAAACCACTTTTCGCACTTGTGTTAGTGTTGAAAAACCACTTTTCGCACTTGTGTTAGTGTTGAAAAACCACTTTTCGCACTTGTGTTGGTGCAGGAAACCACTTTTGCACTTGTATTAGTGTGGAAAAACCACTTTTCGCACTTGTGTTAGTGTTGAAAAACCACTTTTCGCACTTGTGTTGGTGCAGGAAACCACTTTTGCACTTGTATTAGTGTGGAAAAAACACTTTTTGCACTTGTGATAGTGTTGAAAAACCACTTTTCGCACTTGTGTTAGTGTTGAAAAACCACTTTTCGCACTTGTGTTGGTGCAGGAAACCACTTTTGCACTTGTATTAGTTTGGAAAAACCACTTTTCGCACTTGTGTTATTGTTGAAAAACCACTTTTCGCACTTGTGTTAGTGTTGAAAAACCACTTTTCGCACTTGTGTTAGTGTTGAAAAACCACATTTGGCACTTGTGTTGGTGCAGGAAACCACTTTTCGCACTTGTGTTAGTGTTGAAAAACCACTTTTTGCACTTCTGTTAGTGTTGAAAAACCACTTTTCACACTTGTGTTGGTGCAGGAAACCACTTTTGCACTTGTATTAGTGTGGAAAAAACACTTTTTGCACTTGTGATAGTGTTGAAAAACCACTTTTCGCACTTGTGTTAGTGTTGAAAAACCACTTTTCGCACTTGTGTTGGTGCAGGAAACCACTTTTGCACTTGTATTAGTGTGGAAAAACACTTTTTGCACTTGTGATAGTGTTGAAAAACCACTTTTCGCACTTGTGTTAGTGTTGAAAAACCACTTTTCGCACTTGTGTTAGTGTTGAAAAACCACTTTTTGCACTTGTGTTAGTGTTGAAAAACCACTTTTCGCACTTGTGATCGTGTTGAAAAACCACTTTTCACACTTGTATTAGTGTGGAAAAAACACTTTTTGCACTTGTGATAGTGTTGAAAAACAACTTTTCGCACTTGTGTTAGTGTTGAAAAACCACTTTTCGCACTTGTGTTAGTGTTGAAAAACCACTTTTCGCACTTGTGTTAGTGTTGAAAAACCACTTTTCGCACTTGTGTTGGTGCAGGAAACCACTTTTGCACTTGTATTAGTGTGGAAAAAACACTTTTCGCACTTGTTTTAGTGTTGAAAACCCACTTTTCGCACTTGTGTTAGTGTTGAAAAACCACTTTTCGCACTTGTGTTGGTGCAGGAAACCACTTTTGCACTTGTATTAGTGTGGAAAACCACTTTTCACACTTGTGTTAGTGTTGAAAAACCACTTTTCGCACTTGTGTTAGTGTTGAAAAACCACTTTTCGCACTTGTGTTGGTGCAGTAAACCACTTTTGCACTTGTATTAGGGTGGAAAAAATACTTTTCGCACTTGTGATAGTGTTGAAAAACAACTTTTCGCAATTGTGTTAGTGTTGAAAAACCACTTTTCCGCACTTGTGTTGGTGCAGGAAACCACTTTTGCACTTGTATTAGTGTGGAAAAACCACTTTTCGCACTTGTGTTAGTGTTGAAAAACCACTTTTCGCACTTGTGTTAGTGTTGAAAAACCACTTTTCGCACTTGTGTTGGTGCAGGAAACCACTTTTGCACTTGTATTAGTGTGGAAAAAACACTTTTTGCACTTGTGATAGTGTTGAAAAACCACTTTTCGCACTTGTGTTGGTGTTGAAAAACCACTTTTCGCACTTGTGTTGGTGTTGAAAAACCACTTTTCGCACTTGTGTTAGTGTTGAAAAACCACTTTTCGCACTTGTGTTGGTGCAGGAAACCACTTTTGCACTTGTATTAGTGTGGAAAAAACACTTTTCGCACTTGTGTTATTGTTGAAAAACCACTTTTCGCACTTGTGTTGGTGCAGGAAACCACTTTTGCACTTGTATTAGTGTGGAAAAAACACTTTTTGCACTTGTGATAGTGTTGAAAAAACCACTTTTCGCACTTGTGTTAGTGTTGAAAAACCACTTTTCGCACTTGTGTTGATGCAGGAAACCACTTTTGCACTTGTATTAGTTTGGAAAAACCACTTTTCGCACTTGTGTTAGTGTTGAAAAACAACTTTTCGCACTTGTGTTAGTGTTGAAAAACCACTTTTCGCACTTGTGTTAGTGTTGAAAAACCACTTTTCGCACTTGTTTTGGTGCAGGAAACCACTTTTGCACTTGTATTAGTGTGGAAAAAACACTTTTCGCACTTGTGCTAGTGTTGAAAAAACCACTTTTCGCACTTGTGTTAGTGTTGAAAAACCACATTTCGCACTTGTGTTGGTGCAGGAAACCATTTTTGCATTTGTGATAGTGTTGAAAAACCACTTTTCGCACTTGTGTTAGTGTTGAAAAACCACTTTTCGCACTTGTGTTAGTGTTGAAAAACCACTTTTCGCACTTGTGTTGGTGCAGGAAACCACTTTTGCACTTGTATTAGTGTGGAAAAACCACTTTTCGCACTTGTGTTAGTGTTGAAAAACCACTTTTCGCACTTCTGTTAGTGTTGAAAAACCACTTTTCGCACTTGTGTTCGTGCAGGAAACCACTTTTGCACTTGTATTAGTGTGGAAAAAACACTTTTTGCACTTGTGATAGTGTTGAAAAACCACTTTTCGCACTTGTGTTAGTGTTGAAAAACGACTTTTCGCACTTGTGTTAGTGTTGAAAAACCACTTTTCGCACTTGTGTTGGTGCAGGAAACCACTTTTGCACTTGTATTAGTGTGGAAAAACCACTTTTCGCACTTGTGTTAGTGTTGAAAAACCACTTTTCGCACTTGTGTTAGTGTTGAAAAACCACTTTTCGCACTTGTGTTAGTGTTGAAAAACCACTTTTCGCACTTGTGTTGGTGCAGGAAATCACTTTTGCACTTGTATTAGTGTGGAAAAACCACTTTTTGCACTTGTGTTAGTGTTGAAAAACCACTTTTCGCACTTGTGTTAGTGTTGAAAAACCACTTTTCGCACTTGTGTTAGTGTTGAAAAACCACTTTTCGCACTTGTGTTGGTGCAGGAAACCACTTTTGCACTTGTATTAGTGTGGAAAAACCACTTTTCGCACTTGTGTTAGTGTTGAAAAACCACTTTTCGCACTTGTGTTGGTGCAGGAAACCACTTTTGCACTTGTATTAGTGTGGAAAAAACACTTTTTGCACTTGTGATAGTGTTGAAAAACCACTTTTCGCACTTGTGTTAGTGTTGAAAAACCACTTTTCGCACTTGTGTTGGTGCAGGAAACCACTTTTGCACTTGTATTAGTTTGGAAAAACCACTTTTCGTGCTTGTGTTATTGTTGAAAAACCACTTTTCGCACTTGTGTTAGTGTTGAAAAACCACTTTTCGCACTTGTGTTAGTGTTGACTAACCACATTTGGCACTTGTGTTGGTGCAGGAAACCACTTTTCGCACTTGTGTTAGTGTTGAAAAACCACTTTTCGCACTTCTGTTAGTGTTGAAAAACCACTTTTCACACTTGTGTTGGTGCAGGAAACCACTTTTGCACTTGTATTAGTGTGGAAAAAAACACTTTTTGCACTTGTGATAGTGTTGAAAAACCACTTTTCGCACTTGTGTTAGTGTTGAAAAACCACTTTTCGCACTTGTGTTGGTGCAGGAAACCACTTTTGCACTTGTATTAGTGTGGAAAAACACTTTTTGCACTTGTGATAGTGTTGAAAAACCACTTTTCGCACTTGTGTTAGTGTTGAAAAACCACTTTTCGCACTTGTGTTGGTGCAGGAAACCACTTTTGCACTTGTATTACGTGTGGAAAAACCACTTTTCGCACTTGTGTTAGTGTTGAAAAACCACTTTTTGCACTTGTGTTAGTGTTGAAAAACCACTTTTCGCACTTGTGATCGTGTTGAAAAACCACTTTTCACACTTGTATTAGTGTGGAAAAAAGACTTTTTGCACTTGTGATAGTGTTGAAAAACCACTTTTCGCACTTGTGTTAGTGTTGAAAAACCACTTTTCGCACATGTGTTAGTGTTGAAAAACCACTTTTCGCACTTGTGTTGGTGCAGGAAACCACTTTTGCACTTGTATTAGTGTGGAAAACCACTTTTCGCACTTGTGTTAGTGTTGAAAAACCACTTTTTGCACTTGTGTTAGTGTTGAAAAACCACTTTTCGCACTTGTGTTGGTGCAGGAAACCACTTTTGCACTTGTATTAGTGTGGTAAAAACACTTTTTGCACTTGTGATAGTGTTGAAAAACCACTTTTCGCACTTGTGTTAGTGTTGAAAAACCACTTTTCGCACTTGTGTTGGTGCAGGAAACCACTTTTGCACTTGTATTAGTGTGGAAAAAACCACTTTTTGCACTTGTGTTAGTGTTGAAAAACCACTTTTCGCACTTGTGTTGGTGCAGGAACCACTTTTGCACTTGTATTAGTGTTGAAAAACCACTTTTCGCACTTGTGTTAGTATTGAAAAACCACTTTTCGCACTTGTGTTGGTGCAGGAAACCACTTTTGCACTTGTATTAGTGTGGAAAAACCACTTTTCGCGCTTGTGTTATTGTTGAAAAATCACTTTTCGCACTTGTGTTAGTTTTGAAAAACCACTTTTCGCACTTGTGTTAGTGTTGAAAAACCACTTTTCGCACTTGTGTTGGTGCAGGAAACCACTTTTGCACTTGTATTAGTGTGGAAAAACCACTTTTCGCACTTGTGTTATTGTTGAAAAATCACTTTTCGCACTTGTGTTAGTGTTGAAAAACCACTTTTCGCACTTGTGTTAGTGTTGAAAAACCACTTTTCGCACTTGTGTTGGTGCAGGAAACCACTTTTGCACTTGTATTAGTGTGGAAAACCACTTTTTGCACTTGTGTTAGTGTTGAAAAACCACTTTTCGCACTTGTGTTGGTGCAGGAAACCATTTTTGCACTTGTATTAGTGTGGAAAAAAACCCTTTTTGCACTTGTGATAGTGTTGAAAAACCACTTTTTGCACTTGTGTTAGTGTTGAAAAACCACTTTTCGCACTTGTGTTGGTGCAGGAAACCACTTTTGCACTTGTATTAGTGTGGAAAAACCACTTTTTGCACTTGTGTTAGTGTTGAAAAACCACTTTTCGCACTTGTGTTGGTGCAGGAAACCACTTTTGCACTTGTATTAGTGTGGAAAAAAACCCTTTTTGCACTTGTGATAGTGTTGAAAAACCACTTTTCGCACTTGTGTTAGTGTTGAAAAACCACTTTTCGCACTTGTGTTGGTGCAGGAAACCACTTTTGCACTTGTATTAGTGTTGAAAAACCACTTTTCGCACTTGTGTTAGTGTTGAAAAACCACTTTTCGCACTTGTGTTGGTGCAGGAAACCACTTTTGCACTTGTATTAGTGTTGAAAAACCACTTTTCGCACTTGTGTTAGTGTTGAAAAACCACTTTTCGCACTTGTGTTAGTGTTGAAAAACCACTTTTCGCACTTGTGTTGGTGCAGGAAACCACTTTTGCACTTGTATTAGTGTTGAAAAACCACTTTTCGCACTTGTGTTAGTGTTGAAAAACCACTTTTCGCACTTGTGTTGGTGCAGGCAACCACTTTTGTACTTGTATTAGTGTGGAAAAAACACTTTTCGCACTTGTGTTAGTGTTGAAAAAACACTTTTCGCACTTGTGTTAGTGTTGAAAAACCAATTTTCGCACTTGTGTTAGTGTTGAAAAACCACTTTTCGCACTTGTGTTGGTGCAGGAAACCACTTTTGCAGTTTTATTAGTGTTGAAAAACCACTTTTCGCACTTGTGTTGGTGCAGGAAACCACTTTTGCACTTGTATTAGTGTGGAAAAACCACTTTTCGCACTTGTGTTAGTGTTGAAAAACCACTTTTCGCACTTGTGTTGGTGCAGGAAACCACTTTTGCACTTGTATTAGTGTGGAAAAAAACACTTTTTGCACTTGTGATAGTGTTGAAAAACCACTTTTCGCACTTGTGTTAGTGTTGAAAAACCACTTTTCGCACTTGTGTTGGTGCAGGAAACCACTTTTGCACTTGTATTAGTTTGGAAAAACCACTTTTCGCACTTGTGTTATTGTTGAAAAACCACTTTTCGCACTTGTGTTAGTGTTGAAAAACCACTTTTCGCACTTGTGTTAGTGTTGACTAACCACATTTGGCACTTGTGTTGGTGCAGGAAACCACTTTTCGCACTTGAGTTAGTGTTGAAAAACCACTTTTCGCACTTCTGTTAGTGTTGAAAAACCACTTTTCACACTTGTGTTGGTGCAGGAAACCACTTTTGCACTTGTATTAGTGTGGAAAAAACACTTTTTGCACTTGTGATAGTGTTGAAAAACCACTTTTCGCACTTGTGTTAGTGTTGAAAAACCACTTTTCGCACTTGTGTTGGTGCAGGAAACCACTTTTGCACTTGTATTAGTGTGGAAAAACACTTTTTGCACTTGTGATAGTGTTGAAAAACCACTTTTCGCACTTGTGTTAGTGTTGAAAAACCACTTTTCGCACTTGTGTTGGTGCAGGAAACCACTTTTGCACTTGTATTAGTGTGGAAAAACCACTTTTCGCACTTGTGTTAGTGTTGAAAAACCACTTTTTGCACTTGTGTTAGTGTTGAAAAACCACTTTTCGCACTTGTGATCGTGTTGAAAAACCACTTTTCACACTTGTATTAGTGTGGAAAAAAGACTTTTTGCACTTGTGATAGTGTTGAAAAACCACTTTTCGCACTTGTGTTAGTGTTGAAAAACCACTTTTCGCACATGTGTTAGTGTTGAAAAACCACTTTTCGCACTTGTGTTGGTGCAGGAAACCACTTTTGCACTTGTATTAGTGTGGAAAACCACTTTTCGCACTTGTGTTAGTGTTGAAAAACCACTTTTTGCACTTGTGTTAGTGTTGAAAAACCACTTTTCGCACTTGTGTTGGTGCAGGAAACCACTTTTGCACTTGTATTAGTGTGGTAAAAACACTTTTTGCACTTGTGATAGTGTTGAAAAACCACTTTTCGCACTTGTGTTAGTGTTGAAAAACCACTTTTCGCACTTGTGTTGGTGCAGGAAACCACTTTTGCACTTGTATTAGTGTGGAAAAAACCACTTTTTGCACTTGTGTTAGTGTTGAAAAACCACTTTTCGCACTTGTGTTGGTGCAGGAACCACTTTTGCACTTGTATTAGTGTTGAAAAACCACTTTTCGCACTTGTGTTAGTATTGAAAAACCACTTTTCGCACTTGTGTTGGTGCAGGAAACCACTTTTGCACTTGTATTAGTGTGGAAAAACCACTTTTCGCGCTTGTGTTATTGTTGAAAAATCACTTTTCGCACTTGTGTTAGTTTTGAAAAACCACTTTTCGCACTTGTGTTAGTGTTGAAAAACCACTTTTCGCACTTGTGTTGGTGCAGGAAACCACTTTTGCACTTGTATTAGTGTGGAAAAACCACTTTTCGCACTTGTGTTATTGTTGAAAAATCACTTTTCGCACTTGTGTTAGTGTTGAAAAACCACTTTTCGCACTTGTGTTAGTGTTGAAAAACCACTTTTCGCACTTGTGTTGGTGCAGGAAACCACTTTTGCACTTGTATTAGTGTGGAAAAACCACTTTTTGCACTTGTGTTAGTGTTGAAAAACCACTTTTCGCACTTGTGTTGGTGCAGGAAACCATTTTTGCACTTGTATTAGTGTGGAAAAAAACCCTTTTTGCACTTGTGATAGTGTTGAAAAACCACTTTTCGCACTTGTGTTAGTGTTGAAAAACCACTTTTCGCACTTGTGTTGGTGCAGGAAACCACTTTTGCACTTGTATTAGTGTGGAAAAACCACTTTTTGCACTTGTGTTAGTGTTGAAAAACCACTTTTCGCACTTGTGTTAGTGTTGAAAAACCACTTTTCGCACTTGTGTTGGTGCAGGAAACCACTTTTGCACTTGTATTAGTGTTGAAAAACCACTTTTCGCACTTGTGTTAGTGTTGAAAAACCACTTTTCGCACTTGTGTTGGTGCAGGAAACCACTTTTGCACTTGTATTAGTGTTGAAAAACCACTTTTCGCACTTGTGTTAGTGTTGAAAAACCACTTTTCGCACTTGTGTTAGTGTTGAAAAACCACTTTTCGCACTTGTGTTGGTGCAGGAAACCACTTTTGCACTTGTATTAGTGTTGAAAAACCACTTTTCGCACTTGTGTTAGTGTTGAAAAACCACTTTTCGCACTTGTGTTGGTGCAGGCAACCACTTTTGTACTTGTATTAGTGTGGAAAAAACACTTTTCGCACTTGTGTTAGTGTTGAAAAAACACTTTTCGCACTTGTGTTAGTGTTGAAAAACCAATTTTCGCACTTGTGTTAGTGTTGAAAAACCACTTTTCGCACTTGTGTTGGTGCAGGAAACCACTTTTGCAGTTGTATTAGTGTTGAAAAACCACTTTTCGCACTTATGTTAGTGTTGAAAAACCACTTTTCGCACTTGTGTTGGTGCAGGAAACCACTTTTGCACTTGTATTAGTGTTGAAAAACCACTTTTCGCACTTGTGTTAGTGTTGAAAAACCACTTTTCGCACTTGTGTTGGTGCAGGAAACCACTTTTGCACTTGTATTAATGTTGAAAAACCACTTTTCGCACTTGTGTTAGTGTTGAAAAACCACTTTTCGCACTTGTGTTAGTGTTGAAAAACCACTTTTCGCACTTGTGTTGGTGCAGGAAACCACTTTTGCACTTGTATTAGTGTGGAAAAAACACTTTTCGCACTTGTGCTAGTGTTGAAAAACCACTTTTCGCACTTGTGTTAGTGTTGAAAAACCACATTTCGCACTTGTGTTGGTGCAGGAAACCATTTTTGCACTTGTGATAGTGTTGAAAAACCACTTTTCGCACTTGTGTTAGTGTTGAAAAACCACTTTTTGCACTTGTGTTCGTGTTGAAAAACCACTTTTCGCACTTGTGTTGGTGCAGGAAACCACTTTTGCACTTGTATTAGTGTGGAAAAACCACTTTTCGCACTTGTGTTAGTGTTGAAAAACCACTTTTCGCACTTCTGTTAGTGTTGAAAAACCACTTTTCGCACTTGTGTTCGTGCAGGAAACCACTTTTGCACTTGTATTAGTGTGGAAAAAACACTTTTCGCACTTGTGTTAGTGTTGAAAAACCACTTTTCGCACTTGTGTTAGTGTTGAAAAACCACTTTTCGCACTTGTGTTGGTGCAGGAAACCACTTTTGCACTTGTATTAGTGTGGAAAAAACACTTTTTGCACTTGTGATAGTGTTGAAAAACCACTTTTCGCACTTGTGTTGGTGTTGAAAAACCACTTTTCGCACTTGTGTTGGTGTTGAAAAACCACTTTTCGCACTTGTGTTAGTGTTGAAAAACCACTTTTCGCACTTGTGTTGGTGCAGGAAACCACTTTTGCACTTGTATTAGTGTGGAAAAAACACTTTTCGCACTTGTGTTATTGTTGAAAAACCACTTTTCGCACTTGTGTTGGTGCAGGAAACCACTTTTGCACTTGTATTAGTGTGGAAAAAACACTTTTTGCACTTGTGATAGTGTTGAAAAACCACTTTTCGCACTTGTGTTAGTGTTGAAAAACCACTTTTCGCACTTGTGTTGATGCAGGAAACCACTTTTGCACTTGTATTCGTTTGGAAAAACCACTTTTCGCACTTGTGTTAGTGTTGAAAAACAACTTTTCGCACTTGTGTTAGTGTTGAAAAACCACTTTTCGCACTTGTGTTAGTGTTGAAAAACCACTTTTCGCACTTGTTTTGGTGCAGGAAACCACTTTTGCACTTGTATTAGTGTGGAAAAAACACTTTTCGCACTTGTGCTAGTGTTGAAAAACCACTTTTCGCACTTGTGTTAGTGTTGAAAAACCACATTTCGCACTTGTGTTGGTGCAGGAAACCATTTTTGCATTTGTGATAGTGTTGAAAAACCACTTTTCGCACTTGTGTTAGTGTTGAAAAACCACTTTTCGCACTTGTGTTAGTGTTGAAAAACCACTTTTCGCACTTGTGTTGGTGCAGGAAACCACTTTTGCACTTGTATTAGTGTGGAAAAACCACTTTTCGCACTTGTGTTAGTGTTGAAAAACCACTTTTCGCACTTCTGTTAGTGTTGAAAAACCACTTTTCGCACTTGTGTTCGTGCAGGAAACCACTTTTGCACTTGTATTAGTGTGGAAAAAACACTTTTTGCACTTGTGATAGTGTTGAAAAACCACTTTTCGCACTTGTGTTAGTGTTGAAAAATGACTTTTCGCACTTGTGTTAGTGTTGAAAAACCACTTTTCGCACTTGTGTTGGTGCAGGAAACCACTTTTGCACTTGTATTAGTGTGGAAAAACCACTTTTCGCACTTGTGTTAGTGTTGAAAAACCACTTTTCGCACCTGTGTTAGTGTTGAAAAACCACTTTTCGCACTTGTGTTAGTGTTGAAAAACCACTTTTCGCACTTGTGTTGGTGCAGGAAATCACTTTTGCACTTGTATTAGTGTGGAAAAACTACTTTTTGCACTTGTGTTAGTGTTGAAAAACCACTTTTCGCACTTGTGTTAGTGTTGAAAAACCACTTTTCGCACTTGTGTTAGTGTTGAAAAACCACTTTTCGCACTTGTGTTGGTGCAGGAAACCACTTTTGCACTTGTATTAGTGTGGAAAAACCACTTTTCGCACTTGTGTTAGTGTTGAAAAACCACTTTTCGCACTTGTGTTGGTGCAGAAAACCACTTTTGCACTTGTATTAGTGTGGAAAAAACACTTTTTGCACTTGTGATAGTGTTGAAAAACCACTTTTCGCACTTGTGTTAGTGTTGAAAAACCACTTTTCGCACTTGTGTTGGTGCAGGAAACCACTTTTGCACTTGTATTAGTTTGGAAAAACCACTTTTCGCACTTGTGTTATTGTTGAAAAACCACTTTTCGCACTTGTGTTAGTGTTGAAAAACCACTTTTCGCACTTGTGTTAGTGTTGAAAAACCACATTTGGCACTTGTGTTGGTGCAGGAAACCACTTTTCGCACTTGTGTTAGTGTTGAAAAACCACTTTTCGCACTTCTGTTAGTGTTGAAAAACCACTTTTCACACTTGTGTTGGTGCAGGAAACCACTTTTGCACTTGTATTAGTGTGGAAAAAACACTTTTTGCACTTGTGATAGTGTTGAAAAACCACTTTTCGCACTTGTGTTAGTGTTGAAAAACCACTTTTCGCACTTGTGTTGGTGCAGGAAACCACTTTTGCACTTGTATTAGTGTGGAAAAACACTTTTTGCACTTGTGATAGTGTTGAAAAACCACTTTTCGCACTTGTGTTAGTGTTGAAAAACCACTTTTCGCACTTGTGTTAGTGTTGAAAAACCACTTTTTGCACTTGTGTTATTGTTGAAAAACCACTTTTCGCACTTGTGATCGTGTTGAAAAACCACTTTTCACACTTGTATTAGTGTGGAAAAAACACTTTTTGCACTTGTGATAGTGTTGAAAAACAACTTTTCGCACTTGTGTTAGTGTTGAAAAACCACTTTTCGCACTTGTGTTAGTGTTGAAAAACCACTTTTCGCACTTGTGTTAGTGTTGAAAAACCACTTTTCGCACTTGTGTTGGTGCAGGAAACCACTTTTGCACTTGTATTAGTGTGGAAAAAACACTTTTCGCACTTGTTTTAGTGTTGAAAACCCACTTTTCGCACTTGTGTTAGTGTTGAAAAACCACTTTTCGCACTTGTGTTGGTGCAGGAAACCACTTTTGCACTTGTATTAGTGTGGAAAAACCACTTTTCACACTTGTGTTAGTGTTGAAAAACCACTTTTCGCACTTGTGTTAGTGTTGAAAAACCACTTTTCGCACTTGTGTTGGTGCAGTAAACCACTTTTGCACTTGTATTAGGGTGGAAAAAACACTTTTCGCACTTGTGATAGTGTTGAAAAACAACTTTTCGCAATTGTGTTAGTGTTGAAAAACCACTTTTCGCACTTGTGTTGGTGCAGGAAACCACTTTTGCACTTGTATTAGTGTGGAAAAACCACTTTTCGCACTTGTGTTAGTGTTGAAAAACCACTTTTCGCACTTGTGTTAGTGTTGAAAAACCACTTTTCGCACTTGTGTTGGTGCAGGAAACCACTTTTGCACTTGTATTAGTGTGGAAAAAACACTTTTTGCACTTGTGATAGTGTTGAAAAACCACTTTTCGCACTTGTGTTGGTGTTGAAAAACCACTTTTCGCACTTGTGTTGGTGTTGAAAAACCACTTTTCGCACTTGTGTTAGTGTTGAAAAACCACTTTTCGCACTTGTGTTGGTGCAGGAAACCACTTTTGCACTTGTATTAGTGTGGAAAAAACACTTTTCGCACTTGTGTTATTGTTGAAAAACCACTTTTCGCACTTGTGTTGGTGCAGGAAACCACTTTTGCACTTGTATTAGTGTGGAAAAAACACTTTTTGCACTTGTGATAGTGTTGAAAAACCACTTTTCGCACTTGTGTTAGTGTTGAAAAACCACTTTTCGCACTTGTGTTGATGCAGGAAACCACTTTTGCACTTGTATTAGTTTGGAAAAACCACTTTTCGCACTTGTGTTAGTGTTGAAAAACAACTTTTCGCACTTGTGTTAGTGTTGAAAAACCACTTTTCGCACTTGTGTTAGTGTTGAAAAACCACTTTTCGCACTTGTTTTGGTGCAGGAAACCACTTTTGCACTTGTATTAGTGTGGAAAAAACACTTTTCGCACTTGTGCTAGTGTTGAAAAACCACTTTTCGCACTTGTGTTAGTGTTGAAAAACCACATTTCGCACTTGTGTTGGTGCAGGAAACCATTTTTGCATTTGTGATAGTGTTGAAAAACCACTTTTCGCACTTGTGTTAGTGTTGAAAAACCACTTTTCGCACTTGTGTTAGTGTTGAAAAACCACTTTTCGCACTTGTGTTGGTGCAGGAAACCACTTTTGCACTTGTATTAGTGTGGAAAAACCACTTTTCGCACTTGTGTTAGTGTTGAAAAACCACTTTTCGCACTTCTGTTAGTGTTGAAAAACCACTTTTCGCACTTGTGTTCGTGCAGGAAACCACTTTTGCACTTGTATTAGTGTGGAAAAAACACTTTTTGCACTTGTGATAGTGTTGAAAAACCACTTTTCGCACTTGTGTTAGTGTTGAAAAACGACTTTTCGCACTTGTGTTAGTGTTGAAAAACCACTTTTCGCACTTGTGTTGGTGCAGGAAACCACTTTTGCACTTGTATTAGTGTGGAAAAACCACTTTTCGCACTTGTGTTAGTGTTGAAAAACCACTTTTCGCACTTGTGTTAGTGTTGAAAAACCACTTTTCGCACTTGTGTTAGTGTTGAAAAACCACTTTTCGCACTTGTGTTGGTGCAGGAAATCACTTTTGCACTTGTATTAGTGTGTAAAAACCACTTTTTGCACTTGTGTTAGTGTTGAAAAACCACTTTTCGCACTTGTGTTAGTGTTGAAAAACCACTTTTCGCACTTGTGTTAGTGTTGAAAAACCACTTTTCGCACTTGTGTTGGTGCAGGAAACCACTTTTGCACTTGTATTAGTGTGGAAAAACCACTTTTCGCACTTGTGTTAGTGTTGAAAAACCACTTTTCGCACTTGTGTTGGTGCAGGAAACCACTTTTGCACTTGTATTAGTGTGGAAAAAACACTTTTTGCACTTGTGATAGTGTTGAAAAACCACTTTTCGCACTTGTGTTAGTGTTGAAAAACCACTTTTCGCACTTGTGTTGGTGCAGGAAACCACTTTTGCACTTGTATTAGTTTGGAAAAACCACTTTTCGCACTTGTGTTATTGTTGAAAAACCACTTTTCGCACTTGTGTTAGTGTTGAAAAACCACTTTTTGCACTTGTGTTAGTGTTGAAAAACCACATTTGGCACTTGTGTTGGTGCAGGAAACCACTTTTCGCACTTGTGTTAGTGTTGAAAAACCACTTTTCGCACTTCTGTTAGTGTTGAAAAACCACTTTTCACACTTGTGTTGGTGCAGGAAACCACTTTTGCACTTGTATTAGTGTGGAAAAAACACTTTTTGCACTTGTGATAGTGTTGAAAAACCACTTTTCGCACTTGTGTTAGTGTTGAAAAACCACTTTTCGCACTTGTGTTGGTGCAGGAAACCACTTTTGCACTTGTATTAGTGTGGAAAAACACTTTTTGCACTTGTGATAGTGTTGAAAAACCACTTTTCGCACTTGTGTTAGTGTTGAAAAACCACTTTTCGCACTTGTGTTGGTGCAGGAAACCACTTTTGCACTTGTATTAGTGTGGAAAAACCACTTTTCGCACTTGTGTTAGTGTTGAAAAACCACTTTTTGCACTTATGTTAGTGTTGAAAAACCACTTTTCGCACTTGTGATCGTGTTGAAAAACCACTTTTCACACTTGTATTAGTGTGGAAAAAAGACTTTTTGCACTTGTGATAGTGTTGAAAAACCACTTTTCGCACTTGTGTTAGTGTTGAAAAACCACTTTTCGCACATGTGTTAGTGTTGAAAAACCACTTTTCGCACTTGTGTTGGTGCAGGAAACCACTTTTGCACTTGTATTAGTGTGGAAAACCACTTTTCGCACTTGTGTTAGTGTTGAAAAACCACTTTTTGCACTTGTGTTAGTGTTGAAAAACCACTTTTCGCACTTGTGTTGGTGCAGGAAACCACTTTTGCACTTGTATTAGTGTGGTAAAAACACTTTTTGCACTTGTGATAGTGTTGAAAAACCACTTTTCGCACTTGTGTTAGTGTTGAAAAACCACTTTTCGCACTTGTGTTGGTGCAGGAAACCACTTTTGCACTTGTATTAGTGTGGAAAAAACCACTTTTTGCACTTGTGTTAGTGTTGAAAAACCACTTTTCACACTTGTGTTGGTGCAGGAAACCACTTTTGCACTTGTATTAGTGTTGAAAAACCACTTTTCGCACTTGTGTTAGTATTGAAAAACCACTTTTCGCACTTGTGTTGGTGCAGGAAACCACTTTTGCACTTGTATTAGTGTGGAAAAACCACTTTTCGCACTTGTGTTATTGTTGAAAAATCACTTTTCGCACTTGTGTTAGTTTTGAAAAACCACTTTTCGCACTTGTGTTAGTGTTGAAAAACCACTTTTCGCACTTGTGTTGGTGCAGGAAACCACTTTTGCACTTGTATTAGTGTGGAAAAACCACTTTTCGCACTTGTGTTATTGTTGAAAAATCACTTTTCGCACTTGTGTTAGTGTTGAAAAACCACTTTTCGCACTTGTGTTAGTGTTGAAAAACCACTTTTCGCACTTGTGTTGGTGCAGGAAACCACTTTTGCACTTGTATTAGTGTGGAAAAACCACTTTTTGCACTTGTGTTAGTGTTGAAAAACCACTTTTCGCACTTGTGTTGGTGCAGGAAACCATTTTTGCACTTGTATTAGTGTGGGAAAAAACCCTTTTTGCACTTGTGATAGTGTTGAAAAACCACTTTTCGCACTTGTGTTAGTGATGAAAAACCACTTTTCGCACTTGTGTTGGTGCAGGAAACCACTTTTGCACTTGTATTAGTGTGGAAAAACCACTTTTTGCACTTGTGTTAGTGTTGAAAAACCACTTTTCGCACTTGTGTTGGTGCAGGAAACCACTTTTGCACTTGTATTAGTGTGGAAAAAAACCCTTTTTGCACTTGTGATAGTGTTGAAAAACCACTTTTCGCACTTGTGTTAGTGTTGAAAAACCACTTTTCGCACTTGTGTTGGTGCAGGAAACCACTTTTGCACTTGTATTAGTGTTGAAAAACCACTTTTCGCACTTGTGTTAGTGTTGAAAAACCACTTTTCGCACTTGTGTTGGTGCAGGAAACCACTTTTGCACTTGTATTAGTGTTGAAAAACCACTTTTCGCACTTGTGTTAGTGTTGAAAAACCACTTTTCGCACTTGTGTTAGTGTTGAAAAACCACTTTTCGCACTTGTGTTGGTGCAGGAAACCACTTTTGCACTTGTATTAGTGTTGAAAAACCACTTTTCGCACTTGTGTTAGTGTTGAAAAACCACTTTTCGCACTTGTGTTGTGCAGGCAACCACTTTTGTACTTGTATTAGTGTGGAAAAAACACTTTTCGCACTTGTGTTAGTGTTGAAAAAACACTTTTCGCACTTGTGTTAGTGTTGAAAAACCAATTTTCGCACTTGTGTTAGTGTTGAAAAACCACTTTTCGCACTTGTGTTGGTGCAGGAAACCACTTTTGCAGTTGTATTAGTGTTGAAAAACCACTTTTCGCACTTATGTTAGTGTTGAAAAACCACTTTTCGCACTTGTGTTGGTGCAGGAAACCACTTTTGCACTTGTATTAGTGTTGAAAAACCACTTTTCGCACTTGTGTTAGTGTTGAAAAACCACTTTTCGCACTTGTGTTGGTGCAGGAAACCACTTTTGCACTTGTATTAGTGTTGAAAAACCACTTTTCGCACTTGTGTTAGTGTTGAAAAACCACTTTTCGCACTTGTGTTAGTGTTGAAAAACCACTTTTCGCACTTGTGTTGGTGCAGGAAACCACTTTTGCACTTGTATTAGTGTGGAAAAAACACTTTTCGCACTTGTGCTAGTGTTGAAAAACCACTTTTCGCACTTGTGTTAGTGTTGAAAAACCACATTTCGCACTTGTGTTGGTGCAGGAAACCATTTTTGCACTTGTGATAGTGTTGAAAAACCACTTTTCGCACTTGTGTTAGTGTTGAAAAACCACTTTTAGCACTTGTGTTCGTGTTGAAAAACCACTTTTCGCACTTGTGTTGGTGCAGGAAACCACTTTTGCACTTGTATTAGTGTGGAAAAACCACTTTTCGCACTTGTGTTAGTGTTGAAAAACCACTTTTCGCACTTCTGTTAGTGTTCAAAAACCACTTTTCGCACTTGTGTTCGTGCAGGAAACCACTTTTGCACTTGTATTAGTGTGGAAAAAACACTTTTTGCACTTGTGATAGTGTTGAAAAACCATTTTTCGCACTTGTGTTAGTGTTGAAAAACGACATTTCGCACTTGTGTTAGTGTTGAAAAACCACTTTTCGCACTTGTGTTGGTGCAGGAAACCACTTTTGCACTTGTATTAGTGTGGAAAAACCACTTTTCGCACTTGTGTTAGTGTTGAAAAACCACTTTTCGCACTTGTGTTAGTGTTGAAAAACCACTTTTCGCACTTGTGTTAGTGTTGAAAAACCACTTTTCGCACTTGTGTTGGTGCAGGAAATCACTTTTGCACTTGTATTAGTGTGGAAAAACCACTTTTTGCACTTGTGTTAGTGTTGAAAAACCACTTTTCGCACTTGTGTTAGTGTTGAAAAACCACTTTTCGCACTTGTGTTAGTGTTGAAAAACCACTTTTCGCACTTGTGTTGGTGCAGGAAACCACTTTTGCACTTGTGTTAGTGTTGAAAAACCACATTTGGCACTTGTGTTGGTGCAGGAAACCACTTTTCGCACTTGTGTTAGTGTTGAAAAAACCACTTTTCGCACTTCTGTTAGTGTTGAAAAACCACTTTTCGCACTTGTGTTGGTGCAGGAAACCACTTTTGCACTTGTATTAGTGTGGAAAAAACACTTTTTGCACTTGTGATAGTGTTGAAAAACCACTTTTCGCACTTGTGTTAGTGTTGAAAAACCACATTTCGCACTTGTGTTGGTGCAGGAAACCATTTTTGCATTTGTGATAGTGTTGAAAAACCACTTTTCGCACTTGTGTTAGTGTTGAAAAACCACTTTTCGCACTTGTGTTAGTGTTGAAAAACCACTTTTCGCACTTGTGTTGGTGCAGGAAACCACTTTTGCACTTGTATTAGTGTGGAAAAAACACTTTTTGCACTTGTGTTAGTGTTGAAAAACCACTTTTCGCACTTCTGTTAGTGTTGAAAAACCACTTTTCGCACTTGTGTTCGTGCAGGAAACCACTTTTGCACTTGTATTAGTGTGGAAATAACACTTTTCGCACTTGTGTTGGTGCAGGAAACCACTTTTGCACTTGTATTAGTGTGGAAAAACACTTTTTGCACTTGTGTTAGTGTTGAAAAACGACTTTTCACACTTGTGTTAGTGTTGAAAAACCACTTTTCGCACTTGTGTTGGTGCAGGAAACCACTTTTGCACTTGTATTAGTGTGGAAAAACCACTTTTCGCACTTGTGTTAGTGTTGAAAAACCACTTTTCGCACCTGTGTTAGTGTTGAAAAACCACTTTTCGCACTTGTGTTAGTGTTGAAAAACCACTTTTCGCACTTGTGTTGGTGCAGGAAATCACTTTTGCACTTGTATTAGTGTGGAAAAACCACTTTTTGCACTTGTGTTAGTGTTGAAAAACCACTTTTCGCACTTGTGTTACTGTTTAAAAAAACAACTTTTCGCACTTGTGTTAGTGTTGAAAAACCACTTTTCGCACTTGTGTTGGTGCAGGAAACCACTTTTGCACTTGTATTAGTGTGGAAAAACCACTTTTCGCACTTGTGTTAGTGTTGAAAAACCACTTTTCGCACTTGTGTTGGTGCAGGAAACCACTTTTGCACTTGTATTAGTGTGGAAAAAACACTTTTTGCACTTGTGATAGTGTTGAAAAACCACTTTTCGCACTTGTGTTAGTGTTGAAAAACCACTTTTCGCACTTGTGTTGGTGCAGGAAACCACTTTTGCACTTGTATTAGTTTGGAAAAACCACTTTTCGCACTTGTGTTATTGTTGAAAAACCACTTTTCGCACTTGTGTTAGTGTTGAAAAACCACTTTTCGCACTTGTGTTAGTGTTGAAAAACCACATTGGGCACTTGTGTTGGTGCAGGAAACCACTTTTCGCACTTGTGTTAGTGTTGAAAAACCACTTTTTGCACTTCTGTTAGTGTTGAAAAACCACTTTTCACACTTGTGTTGGTGCAGGAAACCACTTTTGCACTTGTATTAGTGTGGAAAAAACACTTTTTGCACTTGTGATAGTGTTGAAAAACCACTTTTCGCACTTGTGTTAGTGTTGAAAAACCACTTTTCGCACTTGTGTTGGTGCAGGAAACCACTTTTGCAGTTGTATTAGTGTGGAAAAACACTTTTTGCACTTGTGATAGTGTTGAAAAACCACTTTTCGCACTTGTGTTAGTGTTGAAAAACCACTTTTCGCACTTGTGTTAGTGTTGAAAAACCACTTTTTGCACTTGTGTTATTGTTGAAAAACCACTTTTCGCACTTGTGATCGTGTTGAAAAACCACTTTTCACACTTGTATTAGTGTGGAAAAAACACTTTTTGCACTTGTGATAGTGTTGAAAAACAACTTTTCGCACTTGTGTTAGTGTTGAAAAACCACTTTTCGCACTTGTGTTAGTGTTGAAAAACCACTTTTCGCACTTGTGTTAGTGTTGAAAAACCACTTTTCGCACTTGTGTTGGTGCAGGAAACCACTTTTGCACTTGTATTAGTGTGGAAAAAACACTTTTCGCACTTGTTTTAGTGTTGAAAACCCACTTTTCGCACTTGTGTTAGTGTTGAAAAACCACTTTTCGCACTTGTGTTGGTGCAGGAAACCACTTTTGCACTTGTATTAGTGTGGAAAAACCACTTTTCACACTTGTGTTAGTGTTGAAAAACCACTTTTCGCACTTGTGTTAGTGTTGAAAAACCACTTTTCGCACTTGTGTTGGTGCAGTAAACCACTTTTGCACTTGTATTAGGGTGGAAAAAACACTTTTCGCACTTGTGATAGTGTTGAAAAACAACTTTTCGCAATTGTGTTAGTGTTGAAAAACCACTTTTCGCACTTGTGTTGGTGCAGGAAACCACTTTTGCACTTGTATTAGTGTGGAAAAACCACTTTTCGCACTTGTGTTAGTGTTGAAAAACCACTTTTCGCACTTGTGTTAGTGTTGAAAAACCACTTTTCGCACTTGTGTTGGTGCAGGAAACCACTTTTGCACTTGTATTAGTGTGGAAAAAACACTTTTTGCACTTGTGATAGTGTTGAAAAACCACTTTTCGCACTTGTGTTGGTGTTGAAAAACCACTTTTCGCACTTGTGTTGGTGTTGAAAAACCACTTTTCGCACTTGTGTTAGTGTTGAAAAACCACTTTTCGCACTTGTGTTGGTGCAGGAAACCACTTTTGCACTTAGATTAGTGTGGAAAAAACACTTTTCGCACTTGTGTTATTGTTTAAAAACCACTTTTCGCACTTGTGTTGGTGCAGGAAACCACTTTTGCACTTGTATTAGTGTGGAAAAAACACTTTTTGCACTTGTGATAGTGTTGAAAAACCACTTTTCGCACTTGTGTTAGTGTTGAAAAACCACTTTTCGCACTTGTGTTGATGCAGGAAACCACTTTTGCACTTGTATTAGTTTGGAAAAACCACTTTTCACACTTGTGTTAGTGTTGAAAAACAACTTTTCGCACTTGTGTTAGTGTTGAAAAACCACTTTTCGCACTTGTGTTAGTGTTGAAAAACCACTTTTCGCACTTGTTTTGGTGCAGGAAACCACTTTTGCACTTGTATTAGTGTGGAAAAAACACTTTTCGCACTTGTGCTAGTGTTGAAAAACCACTTTTCGCACTTGTGTTAGTGTTGAAAAACCACATTTCGCACTTGTGTTGGTGCAGGAAACCACTTTTGCACTTGTATTAGTGTGGAAAAACCACTTTTCGCACTTGTGTTAGTGTTGAAAAACCACTTTTCGCACTTCTGTTAGTGTTGAAAAACCACTTTTCGCACTTGTGTTCGTGCAGGAAACCACTTTTGCACTTGTATTAGTGTGGAAAAAACACTTTTTGCACTTGTGATAGTGTTGAAAAACCACTTTTCGCACTTGTGTTAGTGTTGAAAAACGACTTTTCGCACTTGTGTTAGTGTTGAAAAACCACTTTTCGCACTTGTGTTGGTGCAGGAAACCACTTTTGCACTTGTATTAGTGTGGAAAAACCACTTTTCGCACTTGTGTTAGTGTTGAAAAACCACTTTTCGCACTTGTGTTAGTGTTGAAAAACCACTTTTCGCACTTGTGTTAGTGTTGAAAAACCACTTTTCGCACTTGTGTTGGTGCAGGAAATCACTTTTGCACTTGTATTAGTGTGGAAAAACCACTTTTTGCACTTGTGTTAGTGTTGAAAAACCACTTTTCGCACTTGTGTTAGTGTTGAAAAACCACTTTTCGCACTTGTGTTAGTGTTGAAAAACCACTTTTCGCACTTGTGTTGGTGCAGGAAACCACTTTTGCACTTGTATTAGTGTGGAAAAACCACTTTTCGCACTTGTGTTAGTGTTGAAAAACCACTTTTCGCACTTGTGTTGGTGCAGGAAACCACTTTTGCACTTGTATTAGTGTGGAAAAAACACTTTTTGCACTTGTGATAGTGTTGAAAAACCACTTTTCGCACTTGTGTTAGTGTTGAAAAACCACTTTTCGCACTTGTGTTGGTGCAGGAAACCACTTTTGCACTTGTATTAGTTTGGAAAAACCACTTTTCGCACTTGTGTTATTGTTGAAAAACCACTTTTCGCACTTGTGTTAGTGTTGAAAAACTACTTTTTGCACTTGTGTTAGTGTTGAAAAACCACATTTGGCACTTGTGTTGGTGCAGGAAACCACTTTTCGCACTTGTGTTAGTGTTGAAAAACCACTTTTCGCACTTCTGTTAGTGTTGAAAAACCACTTTTCACACTTGTGTTGGTGCAGGAAACCACTTTTGCACTTGTATTAGTGTGGAAAAAACACTTTTTGCACTTGTGATAGTGTTGAAAAACCACTTTTCGCACTTGTGTTAGTGTTGAAAAACCACTTTTCGCACTTGTGTTGGTGCAGGAAACCACTTTTGCACTTGTATTAGTGTGGAAAAACACTTTTTGCACTTGTGATAGTGTTGAAAAACCACTTTTCGCACTTGTGTTAGTGTTGAAAAAGCACTTTTCGCACTTGTGTTGGTGCAGGAAACCACTTTTGCACTTGTATTAGTGTGGAAAAACCACTTTTCGCACTTGTGTTAGTGTTGAAAAACCACTTTTTGCACTTGTGTTAGTGTTGAAAAACCACTTTTCGCACTTGTGATCATGTTGAAAAACCACTTTTCACACTTGTATTAGTGTGGAAAAAAGACTTTTTGCACTTGTGATAGTGTTGAAAAACCACTTTTCGCACTTGTGTTAGTGTTGAAAAACCACTTTTCGCACATGTGTTAGTGTTGAAAAACCACTTTTCGCACTTGTGTTGGTGCAGGAAACCACTTTTGCATTTGTATTAGTGTGGAAAACCACTTTTCGCACTTGTGTTAGTGTTGAAAAACCACTTTTTGCACTTGTGTTAGTGTTGAAAAACCACTTTTCGCACTTGTGTTGGTGCAGGAAACCACTTTTGCACTTGTATTAGTGTGGTAAAAACACTTTTTGCACTTGTGATAGTGTTGAAAAACCACTTTTCGCACTTGTGTTAGTGTTGAAAAACCACTTTTCGCACTTGTGTTGGTGCAGGAAACCACTTTTGCACTTGTATTAGTGTGGAAAAAACCACTTTTTGCACTTGTGTTAGTGTTGAAAAACCACTTTTCACACTTGTGTTGGTGCAGGAAACCACTTTTGCACTTGTATTAGTGTTGAAAAACCACTTTTCGCACTTGTGTTAGTATTGAAAAACCACTTTTCGCACTTGTGTTGGTGCAGGAAACCACTTTTGCACTTGTATTAGTGTGGAAAAACCACTTTTCGCGCTTGTGTTATTGTTGAAAAATCACTTTTCGCACTTGTGTTAGTTTTGAAAAACCACTTTTCGCACTTGTGTTAGTGTTGAAAAACCACTTTTCGCACTTGTGTTGGTGCAGGAAACCACTTTTGCACTTGTATTAGTGTGGAAAAACCACTTTTCGCACTTGTGTTATTGTTGAAAAATCACTTTTCGCACTTGTGTTAGTGTTGTAAAACCACTTTTCGCACTTGTGTTAGTGTTGAAAAACCACTTTTCGCACTTGTGTTGGTGCAGGAAACCACTTTTGCACTTGTATTAGTGTGGAAAAACCACTTTTTGCACTTGTGTTAGTGTTGAAAAACCACTTTTCGCACTTGTGTTGGTGCAGGAAACCATTTTTGCACTTGTATTAGTGTGGAAAAAAACCCTTTTTGCACTTGTGATAGTGTTGAAAAACCACTTTTCGCACTTGTGTTAGTGATGAAAAACCACTTTTCGCACTTGTGTTGGTGCAGGAAACCACTTTTGCACTTGTATTAGTGTGGAAAAACCACTTTTTGCACTTGTGTTAGTGTTGAAAAACCACTTTTCGCACTTGTGTTGGTGCAGGAAACCACTTTTGCACTTGTATTAGTGTGGAAAAAAACCCTTTTTGCACTTGTGATAGTGTTGAAAAACCACTTTTCGCACTTGTGTTAGTGTTGAAAAACCACTTTTCGCACTTGTGTTGGTGCAGGAAACCACTTTTGCACTTGTATTAGTGTTGAAAAACCACTTTTCGCACTTGTGTTAGTGTTGAAAAACCACTTTTCGCACTTGTGTTGGTGCAGGAAACCACTTTTGCACTTGTATTAGTGTTGAAAAACCACTTTTCGCACTTGTGTTAGTGTTGAAAAACCACTTTTCGCACTTGTGTTAGTGTTGAAAAACCACTTTTCGCACTTGTGTTGGTGCAGGAAACCACTTTTGCACTTGTATTAGTGTTGAAAAACCACTTTTCACACTTGTGTTAGTGTTGAAAAACCACTTTTCGCACTTGTGTTGGTGCAGGCAACCACTTTTGTACTTGTATTAGTGTTGAAAAACCACTTTTCGCACTTGTGTTGGTGCAGGAAACCACTTTTGCACTTGTATTAGTGTTGAAAAACCACTTTTCGCACTTGTGTTAGTGTTGAAAAACCACTTTTCGCACTTGTGTTGGTGCAGGAAACCACTTTTGCACTTGTATTAGTGTTGAAAAACCACTTTTCGCACTTGTGTTAGTGTTGAAAAACCACTTTTCGCACTTGTGTTAGTGTTGAAAAACCACTTTTCGCACTTGTGTTGGTGCAGGAAACCACTTTTGCACTTGTATTAGTGTGGAAAAAACACTTTTCGCACTTGTGCTAGTGTTGAAAAACCACTTTTCGCACTTGTGTTAGTGTTGAAAAACCACATTTCGCACTTGTGTTGGTGCAGGAAACCATTTTTGCACTTGTGATAGTGTTGAAAAACCACTTTTCGCACTTGTGTTAGTGTTGAAAAACCACTTTTAGCACTTGTGTTCGTGTTGAAAAACCACTTTTCGCACTTGTGTTGGTGCAGGAAACCACTTTTGCACTTGTATTAGTGTGGAAAAACCACTTTTCGCACTTGTGTTAGTGTTGAAAAACCACTTTTCGCACTTCTGTTAGTGTTCAAAAACCACTTTTCGCACTTGTGTTCGTGCAGGAAACCACTTTTGCACTTGTATTAGTGTGGAAAAAACACTTTTTGCACTTGTGTTAGTGTTGAAAAACGACATTTCGCACTTGTGTTAGTGTTGAAAAACCACTTTTCGCACTTGTGTTGGTGCAGGAAACCACTTTTGCACTTGTATTAGTGTGGAAAAACCACTTTTCGCACTTGTGTTAGTGTTGAAAAACCACTTTTCGCACTTGTGTTAGTGTTGAAAAACCACTTTTCGCACTTGTGTTAGTGTTGAAAAACCACTTTTCGCACTTGTGTTGGTGCAGGAAATCACTTTTGCACTTGTATTAGTGTGGAAAAACCACTTTTTGCACTTGTGTTAGTGTTGAAAAACCACTTTTCGCACTTGTGTTAGTGTTGAAAAACCACTTTTCGCACTTGTGTTAGTGTTGAAAAACCACTTTTCGCACTTGTGTTGGTGCAGGAAACCACTTTTGCACTTGTGTTAGTGTTGAAAAACCACATTTGGCACTTGTGTTGGTGCAGGAAACCACTTTTCGCACTTGTGTTAGTGTTGAAAAAACCACTTTTCGCACTTCTGTTAGTGTTGAAAAACCACTTTTCGCACTTGTGTTGGTGCAGGAAACCACTTTTGCACTTGTATTAGTGTGGAAAAAACACTTTTTGCACTTGTGATAGTGTTGAAAAACCACTTTTCGCACTTGTGTTAGTGTTGAAAAACCACATTTCGCACTTGTGTTGGTGCAGGAAACCATTTTTGCATTTGTGATAGTGTTGAAAAACCACTTTTCGCACTTGTGTTAGTGTTGAAAAACCACTTTTCGCACTTGTGTTAGTGTTGAAAAACCACTTTTCGCACTTGTGTTGGTGCAGGAAACCACTTTTGCACTTGTATTAGTGTGGAAAAAACACTTTTTGCACTTGTGTTAGTGTTGAAAAACCACTTTTCGCACTTCTGTTAGTGTTGAAAAACCACTTTTCGCACTTGTGTTCGTGCAGGAAACCACTTTTGCACTTGTATTAGTGTGGAAATAACACTTTTCGCACTTGTGTTGGTGCAGGAAACCACTTTTGCACTTGTATTAGTGTGGAAAAACACTTTTTGCACTTGTGTTAGTGTTGAAAAACGACTTTTCGCACTTGTGTTAGTGTTGAAAAACCACTTTTCGCACTTGTGTTGGTGCAGGAAACCACTTTTGCACTTGTATTAGTGTGGAAAAACCACTTTTCGCACTTGTGTTAGTGTTGAAAAACCACTTTTCGCACCTGTGTTAGTGTTGAAAAACCACTTTTCGCACTTGTGTTAGTGTTGAAAAACCACTTTTCGCACTTGTGTTGGTGCAGGAAATCACTTTTGCACTTGTATTAGTGTGGAAAAACCACTTTTTGCACTTGTGTTAGTGTTGAAAAACCACTTTTCGCACTTGTGTTACTGTTTAAAAAAACAACTTTTCGCACTTGTGTTAGTGTTGAAAAACCACTTTTCGCACTTGTGTTGGTGCAGGAAACCACTTTTGCACTTGTATTAGTGTGGAAAAACCACTTTTCGCACTTGTGTTAGTGTTGAAAAACCACTTTTCGCACTTGTGTTGGTGCAGGAAACCACTTTTGCACTTGTATTAGTGTGGAAAAAACACTTTTTGCACTTGTGATAGTGTTGAAAAACCACTTTTCGCACTTGTGTTAGTGTTGAAAAACCACTTTTCGCACTTGTGTTGGTGCAGGAAACCACTTTTGCACTTGTATTAGTTTGGAAAAACCACTTTTCGCACTTGTGTTATTGTTGAAAAACCACTTTTCGCACTTGTGTTAGTGTTGAAAAACCACTTTTCGCACTTGTGTTAGTGTTGAAAAACCACATTGGGCACTTGTGTTGGTGCAGGAAACCACTTTTCGCACTTGTGTTAGTGTTGAAAAACCACTTTTTGCACTTCTGTTAGTGTTGAAAAACCACTTTTCACACTTGTGTTGGTGCAGGAAACCACTTTTGCACTTGTATTAGTGTGGAAAAAACACTTTTTGCACTTGTGATAGTGTTGAAAAACCACTTTTCGCACTTGTGTTAGTGTTGAAAAACCACTTTTCGCACTTGTGTTGGTGCAGGAAACCACTTTTGCAGTTGTATTAGTGTGGAAAAACACTTTTTGCACTTGTGATAGTGTTGAAAAACCACTTTTCGCACTTGTGTTAGTGTTGAAAAACCACTTTTCGCACTTGTGTTAGTGTTGAAAAACCACTTTTTGCACTTGTGTTATTGTTGAAAAACCACTTTTCGCACTTGTGATCGTGTTGAAAAACCACTTTTCACACTTGTATTAGTGTGGAAAAAACACTTTTTGCACTTGTGATAGTGTTGAAAAACAACTTTTCGCACTTGTGTTAGTGTTGAAAAACCACTTTTCGCACTTGTGTTAGTGTTGAAAAACCACTTTTCGCACTTGTGTTAGTGTTGAAAAACCACTTTTCGCACTTGTGTTGGTGCAGGAAACCACTTTTGCACTTGTATTAGTGTGGAAAAAACACTTTTCGCACTTGTTTTAGTGTTGAAAACCCACTTTTCGCACTTGTGTTAGTGTTGAAAAACCACTTTTCGCACTTGTGTTGGTGCAGGAAACCACTTTTGCACTTGTATTAGTGTGGAAAAACCACTTTTCACACTTGTGTTAGTGTTGAAAAACCACTTTTCGCACTTGTGTTAGTGTTGAAAAACCACTTTTCGCACTTGTGTTGGTGCAGTAAACCACTTTTGCACTTGTATTAGGGTGGAAAAAACACTTTTCGCACTTGTGATAGTGTTGAAAAACAACTTTTCGCAATTGTGTTAGTGTTGAAAAACCACTTTTCGCACTTGTGTTGGTGCAGGAAACCACTTTTGCACTTGTATTAGTGTGGAAAAACCACTTTTCGCACTTGTGTTAGTGTTGAAAAACCACTTTTCGCACTTGTGTTAGTGTTGAAAAACCACTTTTCGCACTTGTGTTGGTGCAGGAAACCACTTTTGCACTTGTATTAGTGTGGAAAAAACACTTTTTGCACTTGTGATAGTGTTGAAAAACCACTTTTCGCACTTGTGTTGGTGTTGAAAAACCACTTTTCGCACTTGTGTTGGTGTTGAAAAACCACTTTTCGCACTTGTGTTAGTGTTGAAAAACCACTTTTCGCACTTGTGTTGGTGCAGGAAACCACTTTTGCACTTAGATTAGTGTGGAAAAAACACTTTTCGCACTTGTGTTATTGTTTAAAAACCACTTTTCGCACTTGTGTTGGTGCAGGAAACCACTTTTGCACTTGTATTAGTGTGGAAAAAACACTTTTTGCACTTGTGATAGTGTTGAAAAACCACTTTTCGCACTTGTGTTAGTGTTGAAAAACCACTTTTCGCACTTGTGTTGATGCAGGAAACCACTTTTGCACTTGTATTAGTTTGGAAAAACCACTTTTCACACTTGTGTTAGTGTTGAAAAACAACTTTTCGCACTTGTGTTAGTGTTGAAAAACCACTTTTCGCACTTGTGTTAGTGTTGAAAAACCACTTTTCGCACTTGTTTTGGTGCAGGAAACCACTTTTGCACTTGTATTAGTGTGGAAAAAACACTTTTCGCACTTGTGCTAGTGTTGAAAAACCACTTTTCGCACTTGTGTTAGTGTTGAAAAACCACATTTCGCACTTGTGTTGGTGCAGGAAACCACTTTTGCACTTGTATTAGTGTGGAAAAACCACTTTTCGCACTTGTGTTAGTGTTGAAAAACCACTTTTCGCACTTCTGTTAGTGTTGAAAAACCACTTTTCGCACTTGTGTTCGTGCAGGAAACCACTTTTGCACTTGTATTAGTGTGGAAAAAACACTTTTTGCACTTGTGATAGTGTTGAAAAACCACTTTTCGCACTTGTGTTAGTGTTGAAAAACGACTTTTCGCACTTGTGTTAGTGTTGAAAAACCACTTTTCGCACTTGTGTTGGTGCAGGAAACCACTTTTGCACTTGTATTAGTGTGGAAAAACCACTTTTCGCACTTGTGTTAGTGTTGAAAAACCACTTTTCGCACTTGTGTTAGTGTTGAAAAACCACTTTTCGCACTTGTGTTAGTGTTGAAAAACCACTTTTCGCACTTGTGTTGGTGCAGGAAATCACTTTTGCACTTGTATTAGTGTGGAAAAACCACTTTTTGCACTTGTGTTAGTGTTGAAAAACCACTTTTCGCACTTGTGTTAGTGTTGAAAAACCACTTTTCGCACTTGTGTTAGTGTTGAAAAACCACTTTTCGCACTTGTGTTGGTGCAGGAAACCACTTTTGCACTTGTATTAGTGTGGAAAAACCACTTTTCGCACTTGTGTTAGTGTTGAAAAACCACTTTTCGCACTTGTGTTGGTGCAGGAAACCACTTTTGCACTTGTATTAGTGTGGAAAAAACACTTTTTGCACTTGTGATAGTGTTGAAAAACCACTTTTCGCACTTGTGTTAGTGTTGAAAAACCACTTTTCGCACTTGTGTTGGTGCAGGAAACCACTTTTGCACTTGTATTAGTTTGGAAAAACCACTTTTCGCACTTGTGTTATTGTTGAAAAACCACTTTTCGCACTTGTGTTAGTGTTGAAAAACTACTTTTTGCACTTGTGTTAGTGTTGAAAAACCACATTTGGCACTTGTGTTGGTGCAGGAAACCACTTTTCGCACTTGTGTTAGTGTTGAAAAACCACTTTTCGCACTTCTGTTAGTGTTGAAAAACCACTTTTCACACTTGTGTTGGTGCAGGAAACCACTTTTGCACTTGTATTAGTGTGGAAAAAACACTTTTTGCACTTGTGATAGTGTTGAAAAACCACTTTTCGCACTTGTGTTAGTGTTGAAAAACCACTTTTCGCACTTGTGTTGGTGCAGGAAACCACTTTTGCACTTGTATTAGTGTGGAAAAACACTTTTTGCACTTGTGATAGTGTTGAAAAACCACTTTTCGCACTTGTGTTAGTGTTGAAAAAGCACTTTTCGCACTTGTGTTGGTGCAGGAAACCACTTTTGCACTTGTATTAGTGTGGAAAAACCACTTTTCGCACTTGTGTTAGTGTTGAAAAACCACTTTTTGCACTTGTGTTAGTGTTGAAAAACCACTTTTCGCACTTGTGATCATGTTGAAAAACCACTTTTCACACTTGTATTAGTGTGGAAAAAAGACTTTTTGCACTTGTGATAGTGTTGAAAAACCACTTTTCGCACTTGTGTTAGTGTTGAAAAACCACTTTTCGCACATGTGTTAGTGTTGAAAAACCACTTTTCGCACTTGTGTTGGTGCAGGAAACCACTTTTGCATTTGTATTAGTGTGGAAAACCACTTTTCGCACTTGTGTTAGTGTTGAAAAACCACTTTTTGCACTTGTGTTAGTGTTGAAAAACCACTTTTCGCACTTGTGTTGGTGCAGGAAACCACTTTTGCACTTGTATTAGTGTGGTAAAAACACTTTTTGCACTTGTGATAGTGTTGAAAAACCACTTTTCGCACTTGTGTTAGTGTTGAAAAACCACTTTTCGCACTTGTGTTGGTGCAGGAAACCACTTTTGCACTTGTATTAGTGTGGAAAAAACCACTTTTTGCACTTGTGTTAGTGTTGAAAAACCACTTTTCACACTTGTGTTGGTGCAGGAAACCACTTTTGCACTTGTATTAGTGTTGAAAAACCACTTTTCGCACTTGTGTTAGTATTGAAAAACCACTTTTCGCACTTGTGTTGGTGCAGGAAACCACTTTTGCACTTGTATTAGTGTGGAAAAACCACTTTTCGCGCTTGTGTTATTGTTGAAAAATCACTTTTCGCACTTGTGTTAGTTTTGAAAAACCACTTTTCGCACTTGTGTTAGTGTTGAAAAACCACTTTTCGCACTTGTGTTGGTGCAGGAAACCACTTTTGCACTTGTATTAGTGTGGAAAAACCACTTTTCGCACTTGTGTTATTGTTGAAAAATCACTTTTCGCACTTGTGTTAGTGTTGTAAAACCACTTTTCGCACTTGTGTTAGTGTTGAAAAACCACTTTTCGCACTTGTGTTGGTGCAGGAAACCACTTTTGCACTTGTATTAGTGTGGAAAAACCACTTTTTGCACTTGTGTTAGTGTTGAAAAACCACTTTTCGCACTTGTGTTGGTGCAGGAAACCATTTTTGCACTTGTATTAGTGTGGAAAAAAACCCTTTTTGCACTTGTGATAGTGTTGAAAAACCACTTTTCGCACTTGTGTTAGTGATGAAAAACCACTTTTCGCACTTGTGTTGGTGCAGGAAACCACTTTTGCACTTGTATTAGTGTGGAAAAACCACTTTTTGCACTTGTGTTAGTGTTGAAAAACCACTTTTCGCACTTGTGTTGGTGCAGGAAACCACTTTTGCACTTGTATTAGTGTGGAAAAAAACCCTTTTTGCACTTGTGATAGTGTTGAAAAACCACTTTTCGCACTTGTGTTAGTGTTGAAAAACCACTTTTCGCACTTGTGTTGGTGCAGGAAACCACTTTTGCACTTGTATTAGTGTTGAAAAACCACTTTTCGCACTTGTGTTAGTGTTGAAAAACCACTTTTCGCACTTGTGTTGGTGCAGGAAACCACTTTTGCACTTGTATTAGTGTTGAAAAACCACTTTTCGCACTTGTGTTAGTGTTGAAAAACCACTTTTCGCACTTGTGTTAGTGTTGAAAAACCACTTTTCGCACTTGTGTTGGTGCAGGAAACCACTTTTGCACTTGTATTAGTGTTGAAAAACCACTTTTCGCACTTGTGTTAGTGTTGAAAAACCACTTTTCGCACTTGTGTTGGTGCAGGCAACCACTTTTGTACTTGTATTAGTGTGGAAAAAACACTTTTCGCACTTGTGTTAGTGTTGAAAAAACACTTTTCGCACTTGTGTTAGTGTTGAAAAACCAATTTTCACACTTGTGTTAGTGTTGAAAAACCACTTTTCGCACTTGTGTTGGTGCAGGAAACCACTTTTGCAGTTGTATTAGTGTTGAAAAACCACTTTTCGCACTTATGTTAGTGTTGAAAAACCACTTTTCGCACTTGTGTTGGTGCAGGAAACCACTTCTGCACTTGTATTAGTGTTGAAAAACCACTTTTCGCACTTGTGTTAGTGTTGAAAAACCACTTTTCGCACTTGTGTTGGTGCAGGAAACCACTTTTGCACTTGTATTAGTGTTGAAAAACCACTTTTCGCACTTGTGTTAGTGTTGAAAAACCACTTTTCGCACTTGTGTTAGTGTTGAAAAACCACTTTTCGCACTTGTGTTGGTGCAGGAAACCACTTTTGCACTTGTATTAGTGTGGAAAAAACACTTTTCGCACTTGTGCTAGTGTTGAAAAACCACTTTTCGCACTTGTGTTAGTGTTGAAAAACCACATTTCGCACTTGTGTTGGTGCAGGAAACCATTTTTGCACTTGTGATAGTGTTGAAAAACCACTTTTCGCACTTGTGTTAGTGTTGAAAAACCACTTTTTGCACTTGTGTTCGTGTTGAAAAACCACTTTTCGCACTTGTGTTGGTACAGGAAACCACTTTTGCACTTGTATTAGTGTGGAAAAACCACTTTTCGCACTTGTGTTAGTGTTGAAAAACCACTTTTCGCACTTCTGTTAGTGTTGAAAAACCACTTTTCGCACTTGTGTTCGTGCAGGAAACCACTTTTGCACTTGTATTAGTGTGGAAAAAACACTTTTTGCACTTGTGATAGTGTTGAAAAACCATTTTTCGCACTTGTGTTAGTGTTGAAAAACGACATTTCGCACTTGTGTTAGTGTTGAAAAACCACTTTTCGCACTTGTGTTGGTGCAGGAAACCACTTTTGCACTTGTATTAGTGTGGAAAACCCACTTTTCGCACTTGTGTTAGTGTTGAAAAACCACTTTTCGCACTTGTGTTAGTGTTGAAAAACCACTTTTCGCACTTGTGTTAGTGTTGAAAAACCACTTTTCGCACTTGTGTTGGTGCAGGAAATCACTTTTGCACTTGTATTAGTGTGGAAAAACCACTTTTTGCACTTGTGTTAGTGTTGAAAAACCACTTTTCGCACTTGTGTTAGTGTTGAAAAACCACTTTTCGCACTTGTGTTAGTGTTGAAAAACCACTTTTCGCACTTGTGTTGGTGCAGGAAACCACTTTTGCACTTGTATTAGTGTGGAAAAACCACTTTTCGCACTTGTGTTAGTGTTGAAAAACCACTTTTCGCACTTGTGTTGGTGCAGGAAACCACTTTTGCACTTGTATTAGTGTGGAAAAAACACTTTTTGCACTTGTGATAGTGTTGAAAAACCACTTTTCGCACTTGTGTTAGTGTTGAAAAACCACTTTTCGCACTTGTGTTGGTGCAGGAAACCACTTTTGCACTTGTATTAGTTTGGAAAAACCACTTTTCGCACTTGTGTTATTGTTGAAAAACCACTTTTCGCACTTGTGTTAGTGTTGAAAAACCACTTTTCGCACTTGTGTTAGTGTTGAAAAACCACATTTGGCACTTGTGTTGGTGCAGGAAACCACTTTTCGCACTTGTGTTAGTGTTGAAAAAACCACTTTTCGCACTTCTGTTAGTGTTGAAAAACCACTTTTCGCACTTGTGTTGGTGCAGGAAACCACTTTTGCACTTGTATTAGTGTGGAAAAAACACTTTTTGCACTTGTGATAGTGTTGAAAAACCACTTTTCGCACTTGTGTTAGTGTTGAAAAACCACTTTTCGCACTTGTGTTGGTGCAGGAAACCACTTTTGCACTTGTATTAGTGTGGAAAAACACTTTTTGCACTTGTGATAGTGTTGAAAAACCACTTTTCGCACTTGTGTTAGTGTTGAAAAACCACTTTTCGCACTTGTGTTGGTGCAGGAAACCACTTTTGCACTTGTATTAGTGTGGAAAAACCACTTTTCGCACTTGTGTTAGTGTTGAAAAACCACTTTTTGCACTTGTGTTAGTGTTGAAAAACCACTTTTCGCACTTGTGATCGTGTTGAAAAACCACTTTTCACACTTGTATTAGTGTGGAAAAAAGACTTTTTGCACTTGTGATAGTGTTGAAAAACCACTTTTCGCACTTGTGTTAGTGTTGAAAAACCACTTTTCGCACATGTGTTAGTGTTGAAAAACCACTTTTCGCACTTGTGTTGGTGCAGGAAACCACTTTTGCACTTGTATTAGTGTGGAAAACCACTTTTCGCACTTGTGTTAGTGTTGAAAAACCACTTTTTGCACTTGTGTTAGTGTTGAAAAACCACTTTTCGCACTTGTGTTGGTGCAGGAAACCACTTTTGCACTTGTATTAGTGTGGAAAAAACACTTTTTGCACTTGTGATAGTGTTGAAAAACCACTTTTCGCACTTGTGTTAGTGTTGAAAAACCACTTTTCGCACTTGTGTTGGTGCAGGAAACCACTTTTGCACTTGTATTAGTGTGGAAAAAACCACTTTTCGCACTTGTGTTAGTGTTGAAAAACCACTTTTCGCACTTGTGTTGGTGCAGGAAACCACTTTTGCACTTGTATTAGTGTTGAAAAACCACTTTTCGCACTTGTGTTAGTATTGAAAAACCACTTTTCGCACTTGTGTTGGTGCAGGAAACCACTTTTGCACTTGTATTAGTGTGGAAAAACCACTTTTCGCGCTTGTGTTATTGTTGAAAAATCACTTTCGCACTTGTGTTAGTGTTGAAAAACCACTTTTCGCACTTGTGTTAGTGTTGAAAAACCACTTTTCGCACTTGTGTTGGTGCAGGAAACCACTTTTGCACTTGTATTAGTGTGGAAAAACCACTTTTCGCACTTGTGTTATTGTTGAAAAATCACTTTTCGCACTTGTGTTAGTGTTGAAAAACCACTTTTCACACTTGTGTTAGTGTTGAAAAACCACTTTTCGCACTTGTGTTGGTGCAGGAAACCACTTTTGCACTTGTATTAGTGTGGAAAAACCACTTTTGCACTTGTGTTAGTGTTGAAAAACCACTTTTCGCACTTGTGTTGGTGCAGGAAACCACTTTTGCACTTGTATTAGTGTGGAAAAAAACCCTTTTTGCACTTGTGATAGTGTTGAAAAACCACTTTTCGCACTTGTGTTAGTGTTGAAAAACCACTTTTCGCACTTGTGTTGGTGTCAGGAAACCACTTTTGCACTTGTATTAGTGTTGAAAAACCACTTTTCGCACTTGTGTTAGTATTGAAAAACCACTTTTCGCACTTGTGTTGGTGCAGGAAACCACTTTTGCACTTGTATTAGTGTGGAAAAACCACTTTTCGCGCTTGTGTTATTGTTGAAAAATCACTTTTCGCACTTGTGTTAGTTTTGAAAAACCACTTTTCGCACTTGTGTTAGTGTTGAAAAACCACTTTTCGCACTTGTGTTGGTGCAGGAAACCACTTTTGCACTTGTATTAGTGTGGAAAAACCACTTTTCGCACTTGTGTTATTGTTGAAAAATCACTTTTCGCACTTGTGTTAGTGTTGTAAAACCACTTTTCGCACTTGTGTTAGTGTTGAAAAACCACTTTTCGCACTTGTGTTGGTGCAGGAAACCACTTTTGCACTTGTATTAGTGTGGAAAAACCACTTTTTGCACTTGTGTTAGTGTTGAAAAACCACTTTCGCACTTGTGTTGGTGCAGGAAACCATTTTTGCACTTGTATTAGTGTGGAAAAAAACCCTTTTTGCACTTGTGATAGTGTTGAAAAACCACTTTTCGCACTTGTGTTAGTGATGAAAAACCACTTTTCGCACTTGTGTTGGTGCAGGAAACCACTTTTGCACTTGTATTAGTGTGGAAAAACCACTTTTTGCACTTGTGTTAGTGTTGAAAAACCACTTTTCGCACTTGTGTTGGTGCAGGAAACCACTTTTGCACTTGTATTAGTGTGGAAAAAAACCCTTTTTGCACTTGTGATAGTGTTGAAAAACCACTTTTCGCACTTGTGTTAGTGTTGAAAAACCACTTTTCGCACTTGTGTTGGTGCAGGAAACCACTTTTGCACTTGTATTAGTGTGAAAACCACTTTTCGCACTTGTGTTAGTGTTGAAAAACCACTTTTCGCACTTGTGTTGGTGCAGGAAACCACTTTTGCACTTGTATTAGTGTTGAAAAACCACTTTTCGCACTTGTGTTAGTGTTGAAAAACCACTTTTCGCACTTGTGTTAGTGTTGAAAAACCACTTTTCGCACTTGTGTTGGTGCAGGAAACCACTTTTGCACTTGTATTAGTGTTGAAAAACCACTTTTCGCACTTGTGTTAGTGTTGAAAAACCACTTTTCGCACTTGTGTTGGTGCAGGCAACCACTTTTGTACTTGTATTAGTGTGGAAAAAACACTTTTCGCACTTGTGTTAGTGTTGAAAAAACACTTTTCGCACTTGTGTTAGTGTTGAAAAACCAATTTTCGCACTTGTGTTAGTGTTGAAAAACCACTTTTCGCACTTGTGTGGTGCAGGAAACCACTTTTGCAGTTGTATAGTGTTGAAAAACCACTTTTCGCACTTATGTTAGTGTTGAAAAACCACTTTTCGCACTTGTGTTGGTGCAGGAAACCACTTCTGCACTTGTATTAGTGTTGAAAAACCACTTTTCGCACTTGTGTTAGTGTTGAAAACCACTTTTCGCACTTGTGTTGGTGCAGGAAACCACTTTTGCACTTGTATTAGTGTTGAAAAACCACTTTTCGCACTTGTGTTAGTGTTGAAAAACCACTTTTCGCACTTGTGTTAGTGTTGAAAAACCACTTTTCGCACTTGTGTTGGTGCAGGAAACCACTTTTGCACTTGTATTAGTGTGGAAAAAACACTTTTCGCACTTGTGCTAGTGTTGAAAACCACTTTTCGCACTTGTGTTAGTGTTGAAAAACCACATTTCGCACTTGTGTTGGTGCAGGAAACCATTTTTGCACTTGTGATAGTGTTGAAAAACCACTTTTCGCACTTGTGTTAGTGTTGAAAAACCACTTTTTGCACTTGTGTTCGTGTTGAAAAACCACTTTCGCACTTGTGTTGGTGCAGGAAACCACTTTTGCACTTGTATTAGTGTGGAAAAACCACTTTTCGCACTTGTGTTAGTGTTGAAAAACCACTTTTCGCACTTCTGTTAGTGTTGAAAAACCACTTTTCGCACTTGTGTTCGTGCAGGAAACCACTTTTGCACTTGTA
>NW_027617574.1:0-109011 GCF_964187855.1 Myxine glutinosa | reverse complement strand
CTAATACAAGTGCAAAAGTGGTTTCCTGCACAAACACAAGTGCGAAAAGTGGTTTTTCAACACTAACATAAGTGCGAAAAGTGGTTTTTCAACACTAACACAAGTGCGAAAAGTGGTTTTTCCACACTAATACAAGTGCAAAAGTGGTTTCCTGCACCAACACAAGTGCAAAAAGTGGTTTTTCAACACTAACCCAAGTGCAAAAAGTGGTTTTTCAACACTATCACAAGTGCAAAACGTGTTTTTTCCACACTAATACAAGTGCAAAAGTGGTTTCCTGCACCAACACAAGTGCGAAAAGTGGTTTTTTAACACTAACACAGGTGCGAAAAGTGGTTTTTCAACACTAACACAAGTGCGAAAAGTGTTTTTTCCACACAAATAAAAGTGCAAAACTGGTTTCCTGCACCAACACAAGTGCGAATAGTGGTTTTTCAACACTAACACAAGTGCGAAAAGTGGTTTTTCAACACTAACACAAGTGCGAAAAGTGGTTTTTCAACACTAACACAAGTGCGAAAAGTGGTTTTTCCACACTAATACAAGTGCAAAAGTGGTTTCCTGCACCAACACAAGTGCGAAAAGTGGTTTATCAACACTAACACAAGTGCGAAAAGTGGTTTTTCAACAATATCACAAGTGCAAAAAGTGTTTTTTCCACACTAATACAAGTGCAAAAGTGGTTTCCTGCACCAAGACAAGTGCGAAAAGTGGTTTTTCAACACTAACACAAGTGCGAAAAGTGGTTTTTCAACACTAACACAAGTGCGAAAAGTGGTTTTTCAACACTAACACAAGTGCAAAAAGTGTTTTTTCCACACTAATGCAAGTGCAAAAGTGGTTTCCTGCACCAACAAAAGTGCGAAAAGTGGTTTTTCAACACTAACACAAGTGCGAAAAGTGGTTTTTCAACACTAACAGAAGTGCGAAAAGTGGTTTTTCAACACTAACACAAGTGCGAAAAGTGGTTTTTCCACACTAATGCAAGTGCAAAAGTGGTTTCCTGCACCAACACAAGTGCGAAAAGTGGTTTTTCAACACTAACACAAGTGCGAAAAGTGGTTTTTCAACACTATCACAAGTGCAAAAAGTGTTTTTTCCACACTAATACAAGTGCAAAAGTGGTTTCCTGCACCAACACAAGTGCGAAAAGTGGTTTTTCAACACTAACACAAGTGCGAAAAGTGGTTTTTCAACACTATCACAAGTGCAAAAAGTGTTTTTTCCACAATAATACAAGTGCAAAAGTGGTTTCCTGCACCAACACAAGTGCGAAAAGTGGTTTTTCAACACTAACACAAGTGCAAAAAGTGGTTTTTCAACACTATCACAAGTGCAAAAAGTGTTTTTTCCACACTAATACAAGTGCAAAAGTGGTTTCCTGCACAAGCACAAGTGCGAAAAGTGGTTTTTCAACACTAACACAAGTGCGAAAAGTGGTATTTCAACACTAACACAAGTGCGAAAAAGTGGTTTTTCAATACTAACACAAGTGCGAAAAGTGGTTTTTCCACACTAATACAAGTGCAAAAGTGGTTTCCTGCACCAACACAAGTGCGAAACGTGGTTTTTCAACACTAACACAAGTGCGAAAAGTGGTTTTTCCACACTATCACAAGTGCAAAAAGTGTTTTTTCCACACTAATACAAGTGCAAAAGTGGTTTCCTGCACCAACTCAAGTGCGAAAAGTGGTTTTTCAACACTAACACAAGTGCGAAAAGTGGTTTTTCAACACTAACACAAGTGCGAAAAGTGTTTTTCCACACTAATACAAGTGCGAAAGTGGTTTCCTGCACCAACACAAGTGCGAAAAGTGGTTTTTCAACACTAACACAAGTGCGAAAAGTGGTTTTTCAACACTACCACCAGTGCGAAAAGTGGTTTTTCAACACTGACACAAGTGCGAAAAGTGGTTTTTCCACACTAATACAAGTGCAAAAGTGGTTTCCTGCACCAACACAAGTGCGAAAAGTGGTTTTTCAACACTAACACAAGTGCGAAAAGTGGTTTTTCAACACTAACACAAGTGCGACAAGTGTTTTTTCAACACTAACACAAGTGCGAAAAGTGGTTTTTCCATACTAATACAAGTGCAAAAGTGGTTTCCTGCACCAACACAAGTGCGAAAAGTGGTTTTTCAACACTAACACAAGTGCGAAAAGTGGTTTTTAAACACTAACACAAGGGCCAAAAGTGGTTTTTCAACACTAACACAAGTGCGAAAAGTGGTTTTTCCACACTAATACAAGTGCAAAAGTGGCTTCCTGCACCAACACAAGTGCGAAAAGTGGTTTTTCAACACTAACACAAGTGCGAAAAGTGGTTTTTCAACACTATCACAAGTGCAAAAAGTATTTTTTTCCACACTAATACAAGTGCAAAAGTGGTTTCCTGCACCAACACAAGTGCGAAAAGTGGTTTTTCAACACTAACACAAGTGCGAAAAGTGGTTTTTCAACACTAACACAAGTGCGAAAAGTGGTTTTTCCACACTAATACAAGTGCAAAAGTGGTTTCCTGCACCAACACAAGTGCGAAAAGTGGTTTTTCAACACTAACACAAGTGCGAAAAGTGGTTTTTCCATACTAATACAAGTGCAAAAGTGGTTTCCTGCACCAACACAAGTGCGAAAAGTGGTTTTTCAACACTAACACAAGTGCGAAACGTGGTTTTTCAACACTATCACAAGTGCAAAAAGTGTTTTTTCCACACTAATACAAGTGCAAAAGTGGTTTCCTGCACAAACACAAGTGCGAAAAGTGGTTTTTCAACACTAACATAAGTGCGAAAAGTGGTTTTTCAACACTAACACAAGTGCGAAAAGTGGTTTTTCCACACTAATACAAGTGCAAAAGTGGTCTCCTGCACCAACACAAGTGCAAAAAGTGGTTTTTCAACACTAACCCAAGTGCAAAAAGTGGTTTTTCAACACTATCACAAGTGCAAAACGTGTTTTTTCCACACTAATACAAGTGCAAAAGTGGTTTCCTGCACCAACACAAGTGCGAAAAGTGGTTTTTTAACACTAACACAGGTGCGAAAAGTGGTTTTTCAACACTAACACATGTGCGAAAAGTGTTTTTTCCACACAAATAAAAGTGCAAAACTGGTTTCCTGCACCAACACAAGTGCGAATAGTGGTTTTTCAACACTAACACAAGTGCGAAAAGTGGTTTTTCAACACTAACACAAGTGCGAAAAGTGGTTTTTCAACACTAACACAAGTGCGAAAAGTGGTTTTTCCACACTAATACAAGTGCAAAAGTGGTTTCCTGCACCAACACAAGTGCGAAAAGTGGTTTTTCAACACTAACACAAGTGCGAAAAGTGGTTTTTCAACAATATCACAAGTGCAAAAAGTGTTTTTTCCACACTAATACAAGTGCAAAAGTGGTTTCCTGCACCAAGACAAGTGCGAAAAGTGGTTTTTCAACACTAACACAAGTGCGAAAAGTGGTTTTTCAACACTAACACAAGTGCGAAAAGTGGTTTTTCCACACTAACACAAGTGCAAAAAGTGTTTTTTCCACACTAATGCAAGTGCAAAAGTGGTTTCCTGCACCAACAAAAGTGCGAAAAGTGGTTTTTCAACACTAACACAAGTGCGAAAAGTGGTTTTTCAACACTAACAGAAGTGCGAAAAGTGGTTTTTCAACACTAACACAAGTGCGAAAAGTGGTTTTTCCACACTAATGCAAGTGCAAAAGTGGTTTCCTGCACCAACACAAGTGCGAAAAGTGGTTTTTCAACACTAACACAAGTGCGAAAAGTGGTTTTTCAACACTATCACAAGTGCAGAAAGTGTTTTTTCCACACTAATACAAGTGCAAAAGTGGTTTCCTGCACCAACACAAGTGCGAAAAGTGGTTTTTCAACACTAACACAAGTGCGAAAAGTGGTTTTTCAACACTAACACAAGTGCGAAAAGTGGTTTTTCAACACTAACACAAGTACGAAAAGTGGTTTGTCCACACTAATACAAGTGCAAAAGTGGTTTCCTGCACCAACACAAGTGCCAAAAGTGGTTTTTCAACACTAACACAAGTGCGAAAAGTGGTTTTTCAACACTAACACAAGTGCGAAAAGTCGTTTTCCACACTAATACAAGTGCAAAAGTGGTTTTCCTGCACCAACACAAGTGCGAAAAGTGGTTTTTCAACACTAACACAAGTGCGAAAAGTTGTTTTTCAACACTAACACAAGTGCAAAAAGTGGTTTTTCCACACTAATACAGGTGCAAAAGTGGTTTCCTGCATCAACACAAGTGCGAAAAGTGGTTTTTCAACACTAACACAAGTGCGAAAAGTGGTTTTTCAACACTAACACAAGTGCGACAAGTGGTTTTTCAACACTAACACAAGTGCGAAAAGTGGTTTTTCAACACTAACACAAGTGCGAAAAGTGGGTTTTCCACACTAATACAAGTGCAAAAGTGGTTTCCTGCACCAACACAAGTGCGAAAAGTGGTTTTTCAACACTAACACAAGTGCAAAAAGTGGTTTTTCAACACTATCACAAGTGCAAAAAGTGTTTTTTCCACACTAATACAAGTGCAAAAGTGCTTTCCTGCACCAGCACAAGTGCGAAAAGTGGTTTTTCAACACTAACACAAGTGCGAAAAGTGGTTTTTCAACACTAATACAAGTGCAAAAGTGCTTTCCTGCACCAACACAAGTGCCAAAAGTGGTTTTTCTGCACCAACACAAGTGCGAAATGTGTTTTTTCCACACTAATACAAGTGCAAAAGTGGTTTCCTGCACCAACACAAGTGCGAAAAGTGGTTTTTCAACACTAACACAAGTGCGAAAAGTGGTTTCCTGCACCAACACAAGTGCGAAAAGTGGTTTTTCAACACTAACACAAGTGCGAAAAGTGGTTTTTCAACACTATCACAAGTGCAAAAAGTATTTTTTCCACACTAATACAAGTGCAAAAGTGGTTTCCTGCACCAACACAAGTGCGAAAAGTGGTTTTTCAACACTAACACAAGTGCGAAAAGTGGTTTTTCAACACTAACACAAGTGCGAAAAGTGGTTTTTCCACACTAATACAAGTGCAAAAGTGGTTTCCTGCACCAACACAAGTGCGAAAAGTGGTTTTTCAACACTAACACAAGTGCGAAAAGTGGTTTTTCAACACTAACACAAGTGCGAAAAGTGGTTTTTCAACACTAACACAAGTGCGAAAAGTGGTTTTTCCATACTAATACAAGTGCAAAAGTGGTTTCCTGCACCAACACAAGTGCGAAAAGTGGTTTTTCAACACTAACACAAGTGCGAAACGTGGTTTTTCAACACTATCACAAGTGCAAAAAGTGTTTTTTCCACACTAATACAAGTGCAAAAGTGGTTTCCTGCACAAACACAAGTGCGAAAAGTGGTTTTTCAACACTAACATAAGTGCGAAAAGTGGTTTTTCAACACTAACACAAGTGCGTAAAGTGGTTTTTCCACACTAATACAAGTGCAAAAGTGGTTTCCTGCACCAAGACAAGTGCGAAAAGTGGTTTTTCAACACTAACACAAGTGCGAAAAGTGGTTTTTCAACACTAACACAAGTGCGACAAGTGGTTTTTCAACACTGACACAAGTGCGAAAAGTGGTTTTTCAACACTAACACAAGTGCGAAAAGTGGTTTTTCCACACTAACACAAGTGCAAAAAGTGTTTTTTCCACACTAATACAAGTGCAAAAGTGGTTTCCTGCACCAAGACAAGTGCGAAAAGTGGTTTTCAACACTAACACAAGTGCGAAAAGTGGTTTTTCAACACTAACACAAGTGCGACAAGTGGTTTTTCAACACTGACACAAGTGCGAAAAGTGGTTTTTCAACACTAACACAAGTGCGAAAAGTGGTTTTTCCACACTAATACAAGTGCAAAAGTGGTTTCCTGCACCAACACAATTGCGAAAAGTGGTTTTTCAACACTAACACAAGTGCAAAAAGTGGTTTTTCAACACTATCACAAGTGCAAAAAGTGTTTTTTCCACACTAATACAAGTGCAAAAGTGGTTTCCTGCACAAGCACAAGTGCGAAAAGTGGTTTTTCAACACTAACACAAGTGCGAAAAGTGGTATTTCAACACTAACACAAGTGCGAAAAAGTGGTTTTTCAATACTAACACAAGTGCGAAAAGTGGTTTTTCCACACTAATACAAGTGCAAAAGTGGTTTCCTGCACCAACACAAGTGCGAAACGTGGTTTTTCAACACTAACACAAGTGCGAAAAGTGGTTTTTCCACACTATCACAAGTGCAAAAAGTGTTTTTGCCACACTAATACAAGTGCAAAAGTGGTTTCCTGCACCAACTCAAGTGCGAAAAGTGGTTTTTCAACACTAACACAAGTGCGAAAAGTGGTTTTTCAACACTAACACAAGTGCGAAAAGTGTTTTTCCACACTAATACAAGTGCGAAAGTGGTTTCCTGCACCAACACAAGTGCGAAAAGTGGTTTTTCAACACTAACACAAGTGCGAAAAGTGGTTTTTCAACACTACCACCAGTGCGAAAAGTGGTTTTTCAACACTGACACAAGTGCGAAAAGTGGTTTTTCCACACTAATACAAGTGCAAAAGTGGTTTCCTGCACCAACACAAGTGCGAAAAGTGGTTTTTCAACACTAACACAAGTGCGAAAAGTGGTTTTTCAACACTAACACAAGTGCGACAAGTGTTTTTTCAACACTAACACAAGTGCGAAAAGTGGTTTTTCCATACTAATACAAGCGCAAAAGTGGTTTCCTGCACCAACACAAGTGCGAAAAGTGGTTTTTCAACACTAACACAAGTGCGAAAAGTGGTTTTTAAACACTAACACAAGTGCCAAAAGTGGTTTTTCAACACTAACACAAGTGCGAAAAGTGGTTTTTCCACACTAATACAAGTGCAAAAGTGGTTTCCTGCACCAACACAAGTGCGAAAAGTGGTTTTTCAACACTAACACAAGTGCGAAAAGTGGTTTTTCAACACTATCACAAGTGCAAAAAGTATTTTTTCCACACTAATTCAAGTGCAAAAGTGGTTTCCTGCACCAACACAAGTGCGAAAAGTGGTTTTTCAACACTAACACAAGTGCGAAAAGTGGTTTTTCAACACTAACACAAGTGCGAAAAGTGGTTTTTCCACACTAATACAAGTGCAAAAGTGGTATCCTGCACCAACCCAAGTGCGAAAAGTGGTTTTTCAACACTAACACAAGTGCGAAAAGTGGTTTTTCCATACTAATACAAGTGCAAAAGTGGTTTCCTGCACCAACACAAGTGCGAAAAGTGGTTTTTCAACACTAACACAAGTGCGAAACGTGGTTTTTCAACACTATCACAAGTGCAAAAAGTGTTTTTTCCACACTAATACAAGTGCAAAAGTGGTTTCCTGCACAAACACAAGTGCGAAAAGTGGTTTTTCAACACTAACATAAGTGCGAAAAGTGGTTTTTCAACACTAACACAAGTGCGAAAAGTGGTTTTTCCACACTAATACAAGTGCAAAAGTGGTTTCCTGCACCAACACAAGTGCAAAAAGTGGTTTTTCAACACTAACCCAAGTGCAAAAAGTGGTTTTTCAACACTATCACAAGTGCAAAACGTGTTTTTTCCACACTAATACAAGTGCAAAAGTGGTTTCCTGCACCAACACAAGTGCGAAAAGTGGTTTTTTAACACTAACACAGGTGCGAAAAGTGGTTTTTCAACACTAACACAAGTGCGAAAAGTGTTTTTTCCACACAAATAAAAGTGCAAAACTGGTTTCCTGCACCAACACAAGTGCGAATAGTGGTTTTTCAACACTAACACAAGTGCGAAAAGTGGTTTTTCAACACTAACACAAGTGCGAAAAGTGGTTTTTCAACACTAACACAAGTGCGAAAAGTGGTTTTTCCACACTAATACAAGTGCAAAAGTGGTTTCCTGCACCAACACAAGTGCGAAAAGTGGTTTTTCAACACTAACACAAGTGCGAAAAGTGGTTTTTCAACAATATCACAAGTGCAAAAAGTGTTTTTTCCACACTAATACAAGTGCAAAAGTGGTTTCCTGCACCAAGACAAGTGCGAAAAGTGGTTTTTCCACACTAACACAAGTGCGAAAAGTGGTTTTTCAACACTAACACAAGTGCGAAAAGTGGTTTTTCAACACTAACACAAGTGCAAAAAGTGTTTTTTCCACACTAATGCAAGTGCAAAAGTGGTTTCCTGCACCAACAAAAGTGCGAAAAGTGGTTTTTCAACACTAACACAAGTGCGAAAAGTGGTTTTTCAACACTAACAGAAGTGCGAAAAGTGGTTTTTCAACACTAACACAAGTGCGAAAAGTGGTTTTTCCACACTAATGCAAGTGCAAAAGTGGTTTCCTGCACCAACACAAGTGCGAAAAGTGGTTTTTCAACACTAACACAAGTGCGAAAAGTGGTTTTTCAACACTATCACAAGTGCAAAAAGTGTTTTTTCCACACTAATACAAGTGCAAAAGTGGTTTCCTGCACCAACACAAGTGCGAAAAGTGGTTTTTCAACACTAACACAAGTGCGAAAAGTGGTTTTTCAACACGATCACAAGTGCAAAAAGTGTTTTTTCCACACTAATACAAGTGCAAAAGTGGTTTCCTGCACCAACACAAGTGCGAAAAGTGGTTTTTCAACACTAACACAAGTGCGAAAAGTGTTTTTTCCACACTAATACAAGTGCAAAAGTGGTTTCCTGCACAAGCACAAGTGCGAAAAGTGGTTTTTCAACACTAACACAAGTGCGAAAAGTGGTATTTCAACACTAACACAAGTGCGAAAAAGTGGTTTTTCAATACTAACACAAGTGCGAAAAGTGGTTTTTCCACACTAATACAAGTGCAAAAGTGGTTTCCTGCACCAACACAAGTGCGAAACGTGGTTTTTCAACACTAACACAAGTGCGAAAAGTGGTTTTTCCACACTATCACAAGTGCAAAAAGTGTTTTTTCCACAGTAATACAAGTGCAAAAGTGGTTTCCTGCACCAACTCAAGTGCGAAAAGTGGTTTTTCAACACTAACACAAGTGCGAAAAGTGGTTTTTCAACACTAACACAAGTGCGAAAAGTGTTTTTCCACACTAATACAAGTGCGAAAGTGGTTTCCTGCACTAACACAAGTGCGAAAAGTGGTTTTTCAACACTAACACAAGTGCGAAAAGTGGTTTTTCAACACTACCACCAGTGCGAAAAGTGGTTTTTCAACACTGACACAAGTGCGAAAAGTGGTTTTTCCACACTAATACAAGTGCAAAAGTGGTTTCCTGCACCAACACAAGTGCGAAAAGTGGTTTTTCAACACTAACACAAGTGCGAAAAGTGGTTTTTCAACACTAACACAAGTGCGACAAGTGTTTTTTCAACACTAACACAAGTGCGAAAAGTGGTTTTTCCATACTAATACAAGTGCAAAAGTGGTTTCCTGCACCAACACAAGTGCGAAAAGTGGTTTTTCAACACTAACACAAGTGCGAAAAGTGGTTTTTAAACACTAACACAAGTGCCAAAAGTGGTTTTTCAACACTAACACAAGTGCGAAAAGTGGTTTTTCCACACTAATACAAGTGCAAAAGTGGCTTCCTGCACCAACACAAGTGCAAAAGTGGTTTCCTGCACCAACACAAGTGCGAAAAGTGGTTTTTCAACACTAACACAAGTGCGAAAAGTGGTTTTTCAACACTAACACAAGTGCGAAAAGTGGTTTTTCCACACTAATACAAGTGCAAAAGTGGTTTCCTGCACCAACACAAGTGCGAAAAGTGGTTTTTCAACACTAACACAAGTGCGAAAAGTGGTTTTTCCATACTAATACAAGTGCAAAAGTGGTTTCCTGCACCAACACAAGTGCGAAAAGTGGTTTTTCAACACTAACACAAGTGCGAAACGTGGTTTTTCAACACTATCACAAGTGCAAAAAGTGTTTTTTCCACACTAATACAAGTGCAAAAGTGGTTTCCTGCACAAACACAAGTGCGAAAAGTGGTTTTTCAACACTAACATAAGTGCGAAAAGTGGTTTTTCAACACTAACACAAGTGCGAAAAGTGGTTTTTCCACACTAATACAAGTGCAAAAGTGGTTTCCTGCACCAACACAAGTGCAAAAAGTGGTTTTTCAACACTAACCCAAGTGCAAAAAGTGGTTTTTCAACACTATCACAAGTGCAAAACGTGTTTTTTCCACACTAATACAAGTGCAAAAGTGGTTTCCTGCACCAACACAAGTGCGAAAAGTGGTTTTTTAACACTAACACAGGTGCGAAAAGTGGTTTTTCAACACTAACACAAGTGCGAAAAGTGTTTTTTCCACACAAATAAAAGTGCAAAACTGGTTTCCTGCACCAACACAAGTGCGAATAGTGGTTTTTCAACACTAACACAAGTGTGAAAAGTGGTTTTTCAACACTAACACAAGTGCGAAAAGTGGTTTTTCAACACTAACACAAGTGCGAAAAGTGGTTTTTCCACACTAATACAAGTGCAAAAGTGGTTTCCTGCACCAACACAAGTGCGAAAAGTGGTTTTTCAACACTAACACAAGTGCGAAAAGTGGTTTTTCAACAATATCACAAGTGCAAAAAGTGTTTTTTCCACACTAATACAAGTGCAAAAGTGGTTTCCTGCACCAAGACAAGTGCGAAAAGTGGTTTTTCAACACTAACACAAGTGCGAAAAGTGGTTTTTCAACACTAACACAAGTGCGAAAAGTGGTTTTTCAACACTAACACAAGTGCAAAAAGTGTTTTTTCCACACTAATGCAAGTGCAAAAGTGGTTTCCTGCACCAACAAAAGTGCGAAAAGTGGTTTTTCAACACTAACACAAGTGCGAAAAGTGGTTTTTCAACACTAACAGAAGTGCGAAAAGTGGTTTTTCAACACTAACACAAGTGCGAAAAGTGGTTTTTCCACACTAATGCAAGTGCAAAAGTGGTTTCCTGCACCAACACAAGTGCGAAAAGTGGTTTTTCAACACTAACACAAGTGCGAAAAGTGGTTTTTCAACACTATCACAAGTGCAGAAAGTGTTTTTTCCACACTAATACAAGTGCAAAAGTGGTTTCCTGCACCAACACAAGTGCGAAAAGTGGTTTTTCAACACTAACACAAGTGCGAAAAGTGGTTTTTCAACACTAACACAAGTGCGAAAAGTGGTTTTTCAACACTAACACAAGTACGAAAAGTGGTTTGTCCACACTAATACAAGTGCAAAAGTGGTTTCCTGCACCAACACAAGTGCCAAAAGTGGTTTTTCAACACTAACACAAGTGCGAAAAGTGGTTTTTCAACACTAACACAAGTGCGAAAAGTCGTTTTCCACACTAATACAAGTGCAAAAGTGGTTTTCCTGCACCAACACAAGTGCGAAAAGTGCTTTTTCAACACTAACACAAGTGCGAAAAGTGGTTTTTCAACACTTACACAAGTGCAAAAAGTGGTTTTTCCACACTAATACAGGTGCAAAAGTGGTTTCCTGCATCAACACAAGTGCGAAAAGTGGTTTTTCAACACTAACACAAGTGCGAAAAGTGGTTTTTCAACACTAACACAAGTGCGACAAGTGGTTTTTCAACACTAACACAAGTGCGAAAAGTGGTTTTTCAACAATAACACAAGTGCGAAAAGTGGGTTTTCCACACTAATACAAGTGCAAAAGTGGTTTCCTGCACCAACACAAGTGCGAAAAGTGGTTTTTCAACACTAACACAAGTGCAAAAAGTGGTTTTTCAACACTATCACAAGTGCAAAAAGTGTTTTTTCCACACTAATACAAGTGCCAAAGTGGTTTCCTGCACCAGCACAAGTGCGAAAAGTGGTTTTTCAACACTAACACAAGTGCGAAAAGTGGTTTTTCAACACTAATACAAGTGCAAAAGTGCTTTCCTGCACCAACACAAGTGCCAAAAGTGGTTTTTCTGCACCAACACAAGTGCGAAAAGTGTTTTTTCCACACTAATACAAGTGCAAAAGTGGTTTCCTGCACCAACACAAGTGCGAAAAGTGGTTTTTCAACACTAACACAAGTGCGAAAAGTGGTTTCCTGCACCAACACAAGTGCGAAAAGTGGTTTTTCAACACTAACACAAGTGCGAAAAGTGGTTTTTCAACACTATCACAAGTGCAAAAAGTGTTTTTTCCACACTAATACAAGTGCAAAACTGGTTTCCTGCACCAACACAAGTGCGAAAATTGTTTTTCCCACACTTATACAAGTGCAAAAGTGGTTTCCTGCACCAACACAAGTGCGAAAAGTGGTTTTTCAACACTAACACAAGTGAGAAAAGTGGTTTTTCAACACTAACACAAGTGCGAAAAGTGGTTTTTCAACACTAACACAAGTGCGAAAAGTGGTTTTTCCAAACTAATACAAGTGCAAAAGTGGTTTCCTGCACCAACACAAGTGCGAAAAGTGGTTTTTCAACACTAACACAAGTGCGAAAAGTGGTTTTTCAACACTAACACAAGTGCGAAAAGTGTTTTTTCAACACTATCACAAGTGTGAAAAGTGGTTTTTCCATACTAATACAAGTGCAAAAGTGGTTTCCTGCACCAACACAAGTGCGAAAAGTGGTTTTTCAACACTAACACAAGTGCGAAAAGTGGTTTTTCAACACTAACACAAGTGCGAAAAGTGGTTTTTCAACACTAACACAAGTGCGAAAAGTGGTTTTTCAACACTAACACAAGTGCGAAAAGTGGTTTTTCAACACTAACACAAGTGCGAAAAGTGGTTTTTCCACACTAATACAAGTGCAAAAGTGGTTTCCTGCACCAACACAAGTGCGAAAAGTGGTTTTTCAACACTAACACAAGTGCAAAAAGTGGTTTTTCAACACTATCACAAGCGCAAAAAGTGGTTTTTCAACACTAACACAAGTGCGAAACGTGGTTTTTCAACACTATCACAAGTGCAAAAAGTGTTTTTTCCACACTAATACAAGTGCAAAAGTGGTTTCCTGCACAAACACAAGTGCGAAAAGTGGTTTTTCAACACTAACACAAGTGCGAAACGTGGTTTTTCAACACTATCACAAGTGCAAAAAGTGTTTTTTCCACACTAATACAAGTGCAAAAGTGGTTTCCTGCACAAACACAAGTGCGAAAAGTGGTTTTTCAACACTAACACAAGTGCGAAACGTGGTTTTTCAACACTATCACAAGTGCAAAAAGTGTTTTTTCCACACTAATACAAGTGCAAAAGTGGTTTCCTGCACAACACAAGTGCGAAAAGTGGTTTTTCAACACTAACATAAGTGCGAAAAGTGGTTTTTCAACACTATCACAAGTGCAAAAAGTGTTTTTTCCACACTAATACAAGTGCAAAAGTGGTTTCCTGCACAAACACAAGTGCGAAAAGTGGTTTTTCAACACTAACATAAGTGCGAAAAGTGGTTTTTCAACACTAACACAAGTGCGAAAAGTGGTTTTCCACACTAATACAAGTGCAAAAGTGGTTTCCTGCACCAAGACAAGTGCGAAAAGTGGTTTTTCAACACTAACACAAGTGCGAAAAGTGGTTTTTCAACACTAACACAAGTGCGACAAGTGGTTTTTCAACACTGACACAAGTGCGAAAAGTGGTTTTTCAACACTAACACAAGTGCGAAAAGTGGTTTTTCCACACTAACACAAGTGCAAAAAGTGTTTTTTCCACACTAATACAAGTGCAAAAGTGGTTCCCTGCACCAAGACAAGTGCGAAAAGTGGTTTTTCAACACTAACACAAGTGCGAAAAGTGGTTTTTCAACACGAACACAAGTGCGACAAGTGGTTTTTCAACACTGACACAAGTGCGAAAAGTGGTTTTTCAACACTAACACAAGTGCGAAAAGTGGTTTTTCCACACTAATACAAGTGCAAAAGTGGTTTCCTGCACCAACACAAGTGCGAAAAGTGGTTTTTCAACACTAACACAAGTGCGAAACGTGGTTTTTCAACACTATCACAAGTGCAAAAAGTGTTTTTTCCACACTAATACAAGTGCAAAAGTGGTTTCCTGCACAAACACAAGTGCGAAAAGTGGTTTTTCAACACTAACACAAGTGCGAAACGTGGTTTTTCAACACTATCACAAGTGCAAAAAGTGTTTTTTCCACACTAATACAAGTGCAAAAGTGGTTTCCTGCACAAACACAAGTGCGAAAAGTGGTTTTTCAACACTAACATAAGTGCGAAAAGTGGTTTTTCAACACTAACACAAGTGCGAAAAGTGGTTTTTCCACACTAATACAAGTGCAAAAGTGGTTTCCTGCACCAAGACAAGTGCGAAAAGTGGTTTTTCAACACTAACACAAGTGCGAAAAGTGGTTTTTCAACACTAACACAAGTGCGACAAGTGGTTTTTCAACACTGACACAAGTGCGAAAAGTGGTTTTTCAACACTAACACAAGTGCGAAAAGTGGTTTTTCCACACTAACACAAGTGCAAAAAGTGTTTTTTCCACACTAATACAAGTGCAAAAGTGGTTTCCTGCACCAAGACAATTGCGAAAAGTGGTTTTTCAACACTAACACAAGTGCGAAAAGTGGTTTTTCAACACTAACACAAGTGCGACAAGTGGTTTTTCAACACTGACACAAGTGCGAAAAGTGGTTTTTCAACACTAACACAAGTGCGAAAAGTGGTTTTTCCACACTAATACAAGTGCAAAAGTGGTTTCCTGCACCAACACAAGTGCGAAAAGTGGTTTTTCAACACTAACACAAGTGCAAAAAGTGGTTTTTCAACACTATCACAAGTGCAAAAAGTGTTTTTTCCACACTAATACAAGTGCAAAAGTGGTTTCCTGCACAAGCACAAGTGCGAAAAGTGGTTTTTCAACACTAACACAAGTGCGAAAAGTGGTATTTCAACACTAACACAAGTGCGAAAAAGTGGTTTTTCAAGACTAACACAAGTGCGAAAAGTAGTTTTTCCACACTAATACAAGTGCAAAAGTGGTTTCCTGCACCAACACAAGTGCGAAACGTGGTTTTTCAACACTAACACAAGTGCGAAAAGTGGTTTTTCCACACTATCACAAGTGCAAAAAGTGTTTTTTCCACACTAATACAAGTGCAAAAGTGGTTTCCTGCACCAACTCAAGTGCGAAAAGTGGTTTTTCAACACTAACACAAGTGCGAAAAGTGGTTTTTCAACACTAACACAAGTGCGAAAAGTGTTTTTCCACACTAATACAAGTGCGAAAGTGGTTTCCTGCACCAACACAAGTGCGAAAAGTGGTTTTTCAACACTAACACAAGTGCGAAAAGTGGTTTTTCAACACTACCACCAGTGCGAAAAGTGGTTTTTCAACACTGACACAAGTGCGAAAAGTGGTTTTTCCACACTAGTACAAGTGCAAAAGTGGTTTCCTGCACCAACACAAGTGCGAAAAGTGGTTTTTCAACACTAACACAAGTGCGAAATGTGGTTTTTCAACACTAACACAAGTGCGACAAGTGTTTTTTCAACACTAACACAAGTGCGAAAAGTGGTTTTTCCATACTAATACAAGTGCAAAAGTGGTTTCCTGCACCAACACAAGTGCGAAAAGTGGTTTTTCAACACTAACACAAGTGCGAAAAGTGGTTTTTAAACACTAACACAAGTGCCAAAAGTGGTTTTTCAACACTAACACAAGTGCGAAAAGTGGTTTTTCCACACTAATACAAGTGCAAAAGTGGTTTCCTGCACCAACACAAGTGCGAAAAGTGGTTTTTCAACACTAACACAAGTGCGAAAAGTGGTTTTTCAACACTATCACAAGTGCAAAAAGTATTTTTTCCACACTAATACAAGTGCAAAAGTGGTTTCCTGCACCAACACAAGTGCGAAAAGTGGTTTTTCAACACTAACACAAGTGCGAAAAGTGGTTTTTCAACACTAACACAAGTGCGAAAAGTGGTTTTTCCACACTAATACAAGTGCAAAAGTGGTTTCCTGCACCAACACAAGTGCGAAAAGTGGTTTTTCAACACTAACACAAGTGCGAAAAGTGGTTTTTCCATACTAATACAAGTGCAAAAGTGGTTTCCTGCACCAACACAAGTGCGAAAAGTGGTTTTTCAACACTAACACAAGTGCGAAACGTGGTTTTTCAACACTATCACAAGTGCAAAAAGTGTTTTTTCCACACTAATACAAGTGCAAAAGTGGTTTCCTGCACAAACACAAGTGCGAAAAGTGGTTTTTCAACACTAACATAAGTGCGAAAAGTGGTTTTTCAACACTAACACAAGTGCGAAAAGTGGTTTTTCCACACTAATACAAGTGCAAAAGTGGTTTCCTGCACCAACACAAGTGCAAAAAGTGGTTTTTCAACACTAACCCAAGTGCAAAAAGTGGTTTTTCAACACTATCACAAGTGCAAAACGTGTTTTTTCCACACTAATACAAGTGCAAAAGTGGTTTCCTGCACCAACACAAGTGCGAAAAGTGGTTTTTTAACACTAACACAGGTGCGAAAAGTGGTTTTTCAACACTAACACAAGTGCGAAAAGTGTTTTTTCCACACAATTAAAAGTGCAAAACTGGTTTCCTGCACCAACACAAGTGCGAATAGTGGTTTTTCAACACTAACACAAGTGCGAAAAGTGGTTTTTCAACACTAACACAAGTGCGAAAAGTGGTTTTTCAACACTAACACAAGTGCGAAAAGTGGTTTTTCCACACTAATACAAGTGCAAAAGTGGTTTCCTGCACCAACACAAGTGCGAAAAGTGGTTTTTCAACACTAACACAAGTGCGAAAAGTGGTTTTTCAACAATATCACAAGTGCAAAAAGTGTTTTTTCCACACTAATACAAGTGCAAAAGTGGTTTCCTGCACCAAGACAAGTGCGAAAAGTGGTTTTTCAACACTAACACAAGTGCGAAAAGTGGTTTTTCAACACTAACACAAGTGCGAAAAGTGGTTTTTCAACACTAACACAAGTGCAAAAAGTGTTTTTTCCACACTAATGCAAGTGCAAAAGTGGTTTCCTGCACCAACAAAAGTGCGAAAAGTGGTTTTTCAACACTAACACAAGTGCGAAAAGTGGTTTTTCAACACTAACAGAAGTGCGAAAAGTGGTTTTTCAACACTAACACAAGTGCGAAAAGTGGTTTTTCCACACTAATGCAAGTGCAAAAGTGCTTTCCTGCACCAACACAAGTGCGAAAAGTGGTTTTTCAACACTAACACAAGTGCGAAAAGTGGTTTTTCAACACTATCACAAGTGCAAAAAGTGTTTTTTCCACACTAATACAAGTGCAAAAGTGGTTTCCTGCACCAACACAAGTGCGAAAAGTGGTTTTTCAACACTAACACAAGTGCGAAAAGTGGTTTTTCAACACTAACACAAGTGCGAAAAGTGGTTTTTCAACACTAACACAAGTACGAAAAGTGGTTTGTCCACACTAATACAAGTGCAAAAGTGGTTTCCTGCACCAACACAAGTGCCAAAAGTGGTTTTTCAACACTAACAGAAGTGCGAAAAGTGGTTTTTCAACACTAACACAAGTGCGAAAAGTGGTTTTTCCACACTAATGCAAGTGCAAAAGTGCTTTCCTGCACCAACACAAGTGCGAAAAGTGGTTTTTCAACACTAACACAAGTGCGAAAAGTGGTTTTTCAACACTATCACAAGTGCAAAAAGTGTTTTTTCCACACTAATACAAGTGCAAAAGTGGTTTCCTGCACCAACACAAGTGCGAAAAGTGGTTTGTCAACACTAACACAAGTGCGAAAAGTGGTTTTTCAACACTAACACAAGTGCGAAAAGTGGTTTTTCAACACTAACACAAGTGCGAAAAGTGGTTTTTCCACACTAATACAAGTGCAAAAGTGGTTTCCTGCACCAACACAAGTGCGAAAAGTGGTTTTTCAACACTAACACAAGTGCAAAAAGTGGTTTTTCAACACTATCACAAGTGCAAAAAGTGTTTTTTCCACACTAATACAAGTGCAAAAGTGGTTTCCTGCACAAGCACAAGTGCGAAAAGTGGTTTTTCAACACTAACACAAGTGCGAAAAGTGGTATTTCAACACTAACACAAGTGCGAAAAAGTGGTTTTTCAAGACTAACACAAGTGCGAAAAGTAGTTTTTCCACACTAATACAAGTGCAAAAGTGGTTTCCTGCACCAACACAAGTGCGAAACGTGGTTTTTCAACACTAACACAAGTGCGAAAAGTGGTTTTTCCACACTATCACAAGTGCAAAAAGTGTTTTTTCCACACTAATACAAGTGCAAAAGTGGTTTCCTGCACCAACTCAAGTGCGAAAAGTGGTTTTTCAACACTAACACAAGTGCGAAAAGTGGTTTTTCAACACTAACACAAGTGCGAAAAGTGTTTTTCCACACTAATACAAGTGCGAAAGTGGTTTCCTGCACCAACACAAGTGCGAAAAGTGGTTTTTCAACACTAACACAAGTGCGAAAAGTGGTTTTTCAACACTACCACCAGTGCGAAAAGTGGTTTTTCAACACTGACACAAGTGCGAAAAGTGGTTTTTCCACACTAGTACAAGTGCAAAAGTGGTTTCCTGCACCAACACAAGTGCGAAAAGTGGTTTTTCAACACTAACACAAGTGCGAAATGTGGTTTTTCAACACTAACACAAGTGCGACAAGTGTTTTTTCAACACTAACACAAGTGCGAAAAGTGGTTTTTCCATACTAATACAAGTGCAAAAGTGGTTTCCTGCACCAACACAAGTGCGAAAAGTGGTTTTTCAACACTAACACAAGTGCGAAAAGTGGTTTTTAAACACTAACACAAGTGCCAAAAGTGGTTTTTCAACACTAACACAAGTGCGAAAAGTGGTTTTTCCACACTAATACAAGTGCAAAAGTGGTTTCCTGCACCAACACAAGTGCGAAAAGTGGTTTTTCAACACTAACACAAGTGCGAAAAGTGGTTTTTCAACACTATCACAAGTGCAAAAAGTATTTTTTCCACACTAATACAAGTGCAAAAGTGGTTTCCTGCACCAACACAAGTGCGAAAAGTGGTTTTTCAACACTAACACAAGTGCGAAAAGTGGTTTTTCAACACTAACACAAGTGCGAAAAGTGGTTTTTCCACACTAATACAAGTGCAAAAGTGGTTTCCTGCACCAACACAAGTGCGAAAAGTGGTTTTTCAACACTAACACAAGTGCGAAAAGTGGTTTTTCCATACTAATACAAGTGCAAAAGTGGTTTCCTGCACCAACACAAGTGCGAAAAGTGGTTTTTCAACACTAACACAAGTGCGAAACGTGGTTTTTCAACACTATCACAAGTGCAAAAAGTGTTTTTTCCACACTAATACAAGTGCAAAAGTGGTTTCCTGCACAAACACAAGTGCGAAAAGTGGTTTTTCAACACTAACATAAGTGCGAAAAGTGGTTTTTCAACACTAACACAAGTGCGAAAAGTGGTTTTTCCACACTAATACAAGTGCAAAAGTGGTTTCCTGCACCAACACAAGTGCAAAAAGTGGTTTTTCAACACTAACCCAAGTGCAAAAAGTGGTTTTTCAACACTATCACAAGTGCAAAACGTGTTTTTTCCACACTAATACAAGTGCAAAAGTGGTTTCCTGCACCAACACAAGTGCGAAAAGTGGTTTTTTAACACTAACACAGGTGCGAAAAGTGGTTTTTCAACACTAACACAAGTGCGAAAAGTGTTTTTTCCACACAATTAAAAGTGCAAAACTGGTTTCCTGCACCAACACAAGTGCGAATAGTGGTTTTTCAACACTAACACAAGTGCGAAAAGTGGTTTTTCAACACTAACACAAGTGCGAAAAGTGGTTTTTCAACACTAACACAAGTGCGAAAAGTGGTTTTTCCACACTAATACAAGTGCAAAAGTGGTTTCCTGCACCAACACAAGTGCGAAAAGTGGTTTTTCAACACTAACACAAGTGCGAAAAGTGGTTTTTCAACAATATCACAAGTGCAAAAAGTGTTTTTTCCACACTAATACAAGTGCAAAAGTGGTTTCCTGCACCAAGACAAGTGCGAAAAGTGGTTTTTCAACACTAACACAAGTGCGAAAAGTGGTTTTTCAACACTAACACAAGTGCGAAAAGTGGTTTTTCAACACTAACACAAGTGCAAAAAGTGTTTTTTCCACACTAATGCAAGTGCAAAAGTGGTTTCCTGCACCAACAAAAGTGCGAAAAGTGGTTTTTCAACACTAACACAAGTGCGAAAAGTGGTTTTTCAACACTAACAGAAGTGCGAAAAGTGGTTTTTCAACACTAACACAAGTGCGAAAAGTGGTTTTTCCACACTAATGCAAGTGCAAAAGTGCTTTCCTGCACCAACACAAGTGCGAAAAGTGGTTTTTCAACACTAACACAAGTGCGAAAAGTGGTTTTTCAACACTATCACAAGTGCAAAAAGTGTTTTTTCCACACTAATACAAGTGCAAAAGTGGTTTCCTGCACCAACACAAGTGCGAAAAGTGGTTTTTCAACACTAACACAAGTGCGAAAAGTGGTTTTTCAACACTAACACAAGTGCGAAAAGTGGTTTTTCAACACTAACACAAGTACGAAAAGTGGTTTGTCCACACTAATACAAGTGCAAAAGTGGTTTCCTGCACCAACACAAGTGCCAAAAGTGGTTTTTCAACACTAACAGAAGTGCGAAAAGTGGTTTTTCAACACTAACACAAGTGCGAAAAGTGGTTTTTCCACACTAATGCAAGTGCAAAAGTGCTTTCCTGCACCAACACAAGTGCGAAAAGTGGTTTTTCAACACTAACACAAGTGCGAAAAGTGGTTTTTCAACACTATCACAAGTGCAAAAAGTGTTTTTTCCACACTAATACAAGTGCAAAAGTGGTTTCCTGCACCAACACAAGTGCGAAAAGTGGTTTGTCAACACTAACACAAGTGCGAAAAGTGGTTTTTCAACACTAACACAAGTGCGAAAAGTGGTTTTTCAACACTAACACAAGTACGAAAAGTGGTTTGTCCACACTAATACAAGTGCAAAAGTGGTTTCCTGCACCAACACAAGTGCCAAAAGTGGTTTTTCAACACTAACACAAGTGCGAAAAGTGGTTTTTCAACACTAACACAAGTGCGAAAAGTCGTTTTCCACAATAATACAAGTGCAAAAGTGGTTTTCCTGCACCAAGACAAGTGCGAAATGTGGTTTTTCAACACTAACACAAGTGCGAAAAGTGGTTTTTCAACACTTACACAAGTGCAAAAAGTGGTTTTTCCACACTAATACAGGTGCAAAAGTGGTTTCCTGCATCAACACAAGTGCGAAAAGTGGTTTTTCAACACTAACACAAGTGCGAAAAGTGGTTTTTCAACACTAACACAAGTGCGACAAGTGGTTTTTCAACACTAACACAAGTGCGAAAAGTGGTTTTTCAACACTAACACAAGTGCGAAAAGTGGGTTTTCCACACTAATACAAGTGCAAAAGTGGTTTCCTGCACCAACACAAGTGCGAAAAGTGGTTTTTCAACACTAACACAAGTGCAAAAAGTGGTTTTTCAACACTATCACAAGTGCAAAAAGTGTTTTTTCCACACTAATACAAGTGCAAAAGTGGTTTCCTGCACCAGCACAAGTGCGAAAAGTGGTTTTTCAACACTAACACAAGTGCGAAAAGTGATTTTTCAACACTAATACAAGTGCAAAAGTGCTTTCCTGCACCAACACAAGTGCCAAAAGTGGTTTTTCTGCACCAACACAAGTGCGAAAAGTGTTTTTTCCACACTAATACAAGTGCAAAAGTGGTTTCCTGCACCAACACAAGTGCAAAAAGTGGTTTTTCAACACTAACACAAGTGCGAAAAGTGGTTTCCTGCACCAACACAAGTGCGAAAAGTGTTTTTTCAACACTAACACAAGTGCGAAAAGTGGTTTTTCAACACTATCACAAGTGCAAAAAGTGTTTTTTCCACACTAATACAAGTGCAAAACTGGTTTCCTGCACCAACACAAGTGCGAAAAGTGTTTTTCCCACACTTATACAAGTGCAAAAGTGGTTTCCTGCACCAACACAAGTGCGAAAAGTGGTTTTTCAACACTAACACAAGTGAGAAAAGTGGTTTTTCAACACTAACACAAGTGCGAAAAGTGGTTTTTCAACACTAACACAAGTGCGAAAAGTGGTTTTTCCAAACTAATACAAGTGCAAAAGTGGTTTCCTGCACCAACACAAGTGCGAAAAGTGGTTTTTCAACACTAACACAAGTGCGAAAAGTGGTTTTTCAACACTAACACAAGTGCGAAAAGTGTTTTTTCAACACTATCACAAGTGCGAAAAGTGGTTTTTCCATACTAATACAAGTGCAAAAGTGGTTTCCTGCACCAACACAAGTGCGAAAAGTGGTTTTTCAACACTAACACAAGTGCGAAAAGTGGTTTTTCAACACTAACACAAGTGCGAAAAGTGGTTTTTCAACACTAACACAAGTGCGAAAAGTGGTTTTTCAACACTAACACAAGTGCGAAAAGTGCTTTTTCAACACTAACACAAGTGCGAAAAGTGGTTTTTCCACACTAATACAAGTGCAAAAGTGGTTTCCTGCACCAACACAAGTGCGAAAAGTGGTTTTTCAACACTAACACAAGTGCAAAAAGTGGTTTTTCAACACTATCACAAGTGCAAAAAGTGGTTTTTCAACACTAACACAAGTGCGAAACGTGGTTTTTCAACACTATCACAAGTGCAAAAAGTGTTTTTTCCACACTAATACAAGTGCAAAAGTGGTTTCCTGCACAAACACAAGTGCGAAAAGTGGTTTTTCAACACTAACACAAGTGCGAAACGTGGTTTTTCAACACTATCACAAGTGCAAAAAGTGTTTTTTCCACACTAATACAAGTGCAAAAGTGGTTTCCTGCACAAACACAAGTGCGAAAAGTGGTTTTTCAACACTAACACAAGTGCGAAACGTGGTTTTTCAACACTATCACAAGCGCAAAAAGTGGTTTTTCAACACTAACACAAGTGCGAAACGTGGTTTTTCAACACTATCACAAGTGCAAAAAGTGTTTTTTCCACACTAATACAAGTGCAAAAGTGGTTTCCTGCACAAACACAAGTGCGAAAAGTGGTTTTTCAACACTAACACAAGTGCGAAACGTGGTTTTTCAACACTATCACAAGTGCAAAAAGTGTTTTTTCCACACTAATACAAGTGCAAAAGTGGTTTCCTGCACAAACACAAGTGCGAAAAGTGGTTTTTCAACACTAACACAAGTGCGAAACGTGGTTTTTCAACACTATCACAAGTGCAAAAAGTGTTTTTTCCACACTAATACAAGTGCAAAAGTGGTTTCCTGCACAACACAAGTGCGAAAAGTGGTTTTTCAACACTAACATAAGTGCGAAAAGTGGTTTTTCAACACTATCACAAGTGCAAAAAGTGTTTTTTCCACACTAATACAAGTGCAAAAGTGGTTTCCTGCACAAACACAAGTGCGAAAAGTGGTTTTTCAACACTAACATAAGTGCGAAAAGTGGTTTTTCAACACTAACACAAGTGCGAAAAGTGGTTTTCCACACTAATACAAGTGCAAAAGTGGTTTCCTGCACCAAGACAAGTGCGAAAAGTGGTTTTTCAACACTAACACAAGTGCGAAAAGTGGTTTTTCAACACTAACACAAGTGCGACAAGTGGTTTTTCAACACTGACACAAGTGCGAAAAGTGGTTTTTCAACACTAACACAAGTGCGAAAAGTGGTTTTTCCACACTAACACAAGTGCAAAAAGTGTTTTTTCCACACTAATACAAGTGCAAAAGTGGTTCCCTGCACCAAGACAAGTGCGAAAAGTGGTTTTTCAACACTAACACAAGTGCGAAAAGTGGTTTTTCAACACGAACACAAGTGCGACAAGTGGTTTTTCAACACTGACACAAGTGCGAAAAGTGGTTTTTCAACACTAACACAAGTGCGAAAAGTGGTTTTTCCACACTAATACAAGTGCAAAAGTGGTTTCCTGCACCAACACAAGTGCGAAAAGTGGTTTTTCAACACTAACACAAGTGCGAAACGTGGTTTTTCAACACTATCACAAGTGCAAAAAGTGTTTTTTCCACACTAATACAAGTGCAAAAGTGGTTTCCTGCACAAACACAAGTGCGAAAAGTGGTTTTTCAACACTAACACAAGTGCGAAACGTGGTTTTTCAACACTATCACAAGTGCAAAAAGTGTTTTTTCCACACTAATACAAGTGCAAAAGTGGTTTCCTGCACAAACACAAGTGCGAAAAGTGGTTTTTCAACACTAACATAAGTGCGAAAAGTGGTTTTTCAACACTAACACAAGTGCGAAAAGTGGTTTTTCCACACTAATACAAGTGCAAAAGTGGTTTCCTGCACCAAGACAAGTGCGAAAAGTGGTTTTTCAACACTAACACAAGTGCGAAAAGTGGTTTTTCAACACTAACACAAGTGCGACAAGTGGTTTTTCAACACTGACACAAGTGCGAAAAGTGGTTTTTCAACACTAACACAAGTGCGAAAAGTGGTTTTTCCACACTAACACAAGTGCAAAAAGTGTTTTTTCCACACTAATACAAGTGCAAAAGTGGTTTCCTGCACCAACAAAAGTGCGAAAAGTGGTTTTTCAACACTAACACAAGTGCGAAAAGTGGTTTTTCAACACTAACACAAGTGCGAAAAGTGGTTTTTCAACACTAACACAAGTGCAAAAAGTGTTTTTTCCACACTAATGCAAGTGCAAAAGTGGTTTCCTGCACCAACAAAAGTGCGAAAAGTGGTTTTTCAACACTAACACAAGTGCGAAAAGTGGTTTTTCAACACTAACAGAAGTGCGAAAAGTGGTTTTTCAACACTAACACAAGTGCGAAAAGTGGTTTTTCCACACTAATGCAAGTGCAAAAGTGCTTTCCTGCACCAACACAAGTGCGAAAAGTGGTTTTTCAACACTAACACAAGTGCGAAAAGTGGTTTTTCAACACTATCACAAGTGCAAAAAGTGTTTTTTCCACACTAATACAAGTGCAAAAGTGGTTTCCTGCACCAACACAAGTGCGAAAAGTGGTTTTTCAACACTAACACAAGTGCGAAAAGTGGTTTTTCAACACTAACACAAGTGCGAAAAGTGGTTTTTCAACACTAACACAAGTACGAAAAGTGGTTTGTCCACACTAATACAAGTGCAAAAGTGGTTTCCTGCACCAACACAAGTGCCAAAAGTGGTTTTTCAACACTAACAGAAGTGCGAAAAGTGGTTTTTCAACACTAACACAAGTGCGAAAAGTGGTTTTTCCACACTAATGCAAGTGCAAAAGTGCTTTCCTGCACCAACACAAGTGCGAAAAGTGGTTTTTCAACACTAACACAAGTGCGAAAAGTGGTTTTTCAACACTATCACAAGTGCAAAAAGTGTTTTTTCCACACTAATACAAGTGCAAAAGTGGTTTCCTGCACCAACACAAGTGCGAAAAGTGGTTTGTCAACACTAACACAAGTGCGAAAAGTGGTTTTTCAACACTAACACAAGTGCGAAAAGTGGTTTTTCAACACTAACACAAGTACGAAAAGTGGTTTGTCCACACTAATACAAGTGCAAAAGTGGTTTCCTGCACCAACACAAGTGCCAAAAGTGGTTTTTCAACACTAACACAAGTGCGAAAAGTGGTTTTTCAACACTAACACAAGTGCGAAAAGTCGTTTTCCACAATAATACAAGTGCAAAAGTGGTTTTCCTGCACCAAGACAAGTGCGAAATGTGGTTTTTCAACACTAACACAAGTGCGAAAAGTGGTTTTTCAACACTTACACAAGTGCAAAAAGTGGTTTTTCCACACTAATACAGGTGCAAAAGTGGTTTCCTGCATCAACACAAGTGCGAAAAGTGGTTTTTCAACACTAACACAAGTGCGAAAAGTGGTTTTTCAACACTAACACAAGTGCGACAAGTGGTTTTTCAACACTAACACAAGTGCGAAAAGTGGTTTTTCAACACTAACACAAGTGCGAAAAGTGGGTTTTCCACACTAATACAAGTGCAAAAGTGGTTTCCTGCACCAACACAAGTGCGAAAAGTGGTTTTTCAACACTAACACAAGTGCAAAAAGTGGTTTTTCAACACTATCACAAGTGCAAAAAGTGTTTTTTCCACACTAATACAAGTGCAAAAGTGGTTTCCTGCACCAGCACAAGTGCGAAAAGTGGTTTTTCAACACTAACACAAGTGCGAAAAGTGATTTTTCAACACTAATACAAGTGCAAAAGTGCTTTCCTGCACCAACACAAGTGCCAAAAGTGGTTTTTCTGCACCAACACAAGTGCGAAAAGTGTTTTTTCCACACTAATACAAGTGCAAAAGTGGTTTCCTGCACCAACACAAGTGCAAAAAGTGGTTTTTCAACACTAACACAAGTGCGAAAAGTGGTTTCCTGCACCAACACAAGTGCGAAAAGTGTTTTTTCAACACTAACACAAGTGCGAAAAGTGGTTTTTCAACACTATCACAAGTGCAAAAAGTGTTTTTTCCACACTAATACAAGTGCAAAACTGGTTTCCTGCACCAACACAAGTGCGAAAAGTGTTTTTCCCACACTTATACAAGTGCAAAAGTGGTTTCCTGCACCAACACAAGTGCGAAAAGTGGTTTTTCAACACTAACACAAGTGAGAAAAGTGGTTTTTCAACACTAACACAAGTGCGAAAAGTGGTTTTTCAACACTAACACAAGTGCGAAAAGTGGTTTTTCCAAACTAATACAAGTGCAAAAGTGGTTTCCTGCACCAACACAAGTGCGAAAAGTGGTTTTTCAACACTAACACAAGTGCGAAAAGTGGTTTTTCAACACTAACACAAGTGCGAAAAGTGTTTTTTCAACACTATCACAAGTGCGAAAAGTGGTTTTTCCATACTAATACAAGTGCAAAAGTGGTTTCCTGCACCAACACAAGTGCGAAAAGTGGTTTTTCAACACTAACACAAGTGCGAAAAGTGGTTTTTCAACACTAACACAAGTGCGAAAAGTGGTTTTTCAACACTAACACAAGTGCGAAAAGTGGTTTTTCAACACTAACACAAGTGCGAAAAGTGGTTTTTCAACACTAACACAAGTGCGAAAAGTGGTTTTTCCACACTAATACAAGTGCAAAAGTGGTTTCCTGCACCAACACAAGTGCGAAAAGTGGTTTTTCAACACTAACACAAGTGCAAAAAGTGGTTTTTCAACACTATCACAAGTGCAAAAAGTGGTTTTTCAACACTAACACAAGTGCGAAACGTGGTTTTTCAACACTATCACAAGTGCAAAAAGTGTTTTTTCCACACTAATACAAGTGCAAAAGTGGTTTCCTGCACAAACACAAGTGCGAAAAGTGGTTTTTCAACACTAACACAAGTGCGAAACGTGGTTTTTCAACACTATCACAAGTGCAAAAAGTGTTTTTTCCACACTAATACAAGTGCAAAAGTGGTTTCCTGCACAAACACAAGTGCGAAAAGTGGTTTTTCAACACTAACACAAGTGCGAAACGTGGTTTTTCAACACTATCACAAGCGCAAAAAGTGGTTTTTCAACACTAACACAAGTGCGAAACGTGGTTTTTCAACACTATCACAAGTGCAAAAAGTGTTTTTTCCACACTAATACAAGTGCAAAAGTGGTTTCCTGCACAAACACAAGTGCGAAAAGTGGTTTTTCAACACTAACACAAGTGCGAAACGTGGTTTTTCAACACTATCACAAGTGCAAAAAGTGTTTTTTCCACACTAATACAAGTGCAAAAGTGGTTTCCTGCACAAACACAAGTGCGAAAAGTGGTTTTTCAACACTAACACAAGTGCGAAACGTGGTTTTTCAACACTATCACAAGTGCAAAAAGTGTTTTTTCCACACTAATACAAGTGCAAAAGTGGTTTCCTGCACAACACAAGTGCGAAAAGTGGTTTTTCAACACTAACATAAGTGCGAAAAGTGGTTTTTCAACACTATCACAAGTGCAAAAAGTGTTTTTTCCACACTAATACAAGTGCAAAAGTGGTTTCCTGCACAAACACAAGTGCGAAAAGTGGTTTTTCAACACTAACATAAGTGCGAAAAGTGGTTTTTCAACACTAACACAAGTGCGAAAAGTGGTTTTCCACACTAATACAAGTGCAAAAGTGGTTTCCTGCACCAAGACAAGTGCGAAAAGTGGTTTTTCAACACTAACACAAGTGCGAAAAGTGGTTTTTCAACACTAACACAAGTGCGACAAGTGGTTTTTCAACACTGACACAAGTGCGAAAAGTGGTTTTTCAACACTAACACAAGTGCGAAAAGTGGTTTTTCCACACTAACACAAGTGCAAAAAGTGTTTTTTCCACACTAATACAAGTGCAAAAGTGGTTCCCTGCACCAAGACAAGTGCGAAAAGTGGTTTTTCAACACTAACACAAGTGCGAAAAGTGGTTTTTCAACACGAACACAAGTGCGACAAGTGGTTTTTCAACACTGACACAAGTGCGAAAAGTGGTTTTTCAACACTAACACAAGTGCGAAAAGTGGTTTTTCCACACTAATACAAGTGCAAAAGTGGTTTCCTGCACCAACACAAGTGCGAAAAGTGGTTTTTCAACACTAACACAAGTGCGAAACGTGGTTTTTCAACACTATCACAAGTGCAAAAAGTGTTTTTTCCACACTAATACAAGTGCAAAAGTGGTTTCCTGCACAAACACAAGTGCGAAAAGTGGTTTTTCAACACTAACACAAGTGCGAAACGTGGTTTTTCAACACTATCACAAGTGCAAAAAGTGTTTTTTCCACACTAATACAAGTGCAAAAGTGGTTTCCTGCACAAACACAAGTGCGAAAAGTGGTTTTTCAACACTAACATAAGTGCGAAAAGTGGTTTTTCAACACTAACACAAGTGCGAAAAGTGGTTTTTCCACACTAATACAAGTGCAAAAGTGGTTTCCTGCACCAAGACAAGTGCGAAAAGTGGTTTTTCAACACTAACACAAGTGCGAAAAGTGGTTTTTCAACACTAACACAAGTGCGACAAGTGGTTTTTCAACACTGACACAAGTGCGAAAAGTGGTTTTTCAACACTAACACAAGTGCGAAAAGTGGTTTTTCCACACTAACACAAGTGCAAAAAGTGTTTTTTCCACACTAATACAAGTGCAAAAGTGGTTTCCTGCACCAAGACAATTGCGAAAAGTGGTTTTTCAACACTAACACAAGTGCGAAAAGTGGTTTTTCAACACTAACACAAGTGCGACAAGTGGTTTTTCAACACTGACACAAGTGCGAAAAGTGGTTTTTCAACACTAACACAAGTGCGAAAAGTGGTTTTTCCACACTAATACAAGTGCAAAAGTGGTTTCCTGCACCAACACAAGTGCGAAAAGTGGTTTTTCAACACTAACACAAGTGCAAAAAGTGGTTTTTCAACACTATCACAAGTGCAAAAAGTGTTTTTTCCACACTAATACAAGTGCAAAAGTGGTTTCCTGCACAAGCACAAGTGCGAAAAGTGGTTTTTCAACACTAACACAAGTGCGAAAAGTGGTATTTCAACACTAACACAAGTGCGAAAAAGTGGTTTTTCAAGACTAACACAAGTGCGAAAAGTGGTTTTTCCACACTAATACAAGTGCAAAAGTGGTTTCCTGCACCAACACAAGTGCGAAACGTGGTTTTTCAACACTAACACAAGTGCGAAAAGTGGTTTTTCCACACTATCACAAGTGCAAAAAGTGTTTTTTCCACACTAATACAAGTGCAAAAGTGGTTTCCTGCACCAACTCAAGTGCGAAAAGTGGTTTTTCAACACTAACACAAGTGCGAAAAGTGGTTTTTCAACACTAACACAAGTGCGAAAAGTGTTTTTCCACACTAATACAAGTGCGAAAGTGGTTTCCTGCACCAACACAAGTGCGAAAAGTGGTTTTTCAACACTAACACAAGTGCGAAAAGTGGTTTTTCAACACTACCACCAGTGCGAAAAGTGGTTTTTCAACACTGACACAAGTGCGAAAAGTGGTTTTTCCACACTAGTACAAGTGCAAAAGTGGTTTCCTGCACCAACACAAGTGCGAAAAGTGGTTTTTCAACACTAACACAAGTGCGAAAAGTGGTTTTTCAACACTAACACAAGTGCGACAAGTGTTTTTTCAACACTAACACAAGTGCGAAAAGTGGTTTTTCCATACTAATACAAGTGCAAAAGTGGTTTCCTGCACCAACACAAGTGCGAAAAGTGGTTTTTCAACACTAACACAAGTGCGAAAAGTGGTTTTTAAACACTAACACAAGTGCCAAAAGTGGTTTTTCAACACTAACACAAGTGCGAAAAGTGGTTTTTCCACACTAATACAAGTGCAAAAGTGGTTTCCTGCACCAACACAAGTGCGAAAAGTGGTTTTTCAACACTAACACAAGTGCGAAAAGTGGTTTTTCAACACTATCACAAGTGCAAAAAGTATTTTTTCCACACTAATACAAGTGCAAAAGTGGTTTCCTGCACCAACACAAGTGCGAAAAGTGGTTTTTCAACACTAACACAAGTGCGAAAAGTGGTTTTTCAACACTAACACAAGTGCGAAAAGTGGTTTTTCCACACTAATACAAGTGCAAAAGTGGTTTCCTGCACCAACACAAGTGCGAAAAGTGGTTTTTCAACACTAACACAAGTGCGAAAAGTGGTTTTTCCATACTAATACAAGTGCAAAAGTGGTTTCCTGCACCAACACAAGTGCGAAAAGTGGTTTTTCAACACTAACACAAGTGCGAAACGTGGTTTTTCAACACTATCACAAGTGCAAAAAGTGTTTTTTCAACACTAATACAAGTGCAAAAGTGGTTTCCTGCACAAACACAAGTGCGAAAAGTGGTTTTTCAACACTAACATAAGTGCGAAAAGTGGTTTTTCAACACTAACACAAGTGCGAAAAGTGGTTTTTCCACACTAATACAAGTGCAAAAGTGGTTTCCTGCACCAACACAAGTGCAAAAAGTGGTTTTTCAACACTAACCCAAGTGCAAAAAGTGGTTTTTCAACACTATCACAAGTGCAAAACGTGTTTTTTCCACACTAATACAAGTGCAAAAGTGGTTTCCTGCACCAACACAAGTGCGAAAAGTGGTTTTTTAACACTAACACAGGTGCGAAAAGTGGTTTTTCAACACTAACACAAGTGCGAAAAGTGTTTTTTCCACACAAATAAAAGTGCAAAACTGGTTTCCTGCACCAACACAAGTGCGAATAGTGGTTTTTCAACACTAACACAAGTGCGAAAAGTGGTTTTTCAACACTAACACAAGTGCGAAAAGTGGTTTTTCAACACTAACACAAGTGCGAAAAGTGGTTTTTCCACACTAATACAAGTGCAAAAGTGGTTTCCTGCACCAACACAAGTGCGAAAAGTGGTTTTTCAACACTAACACAAGTGCGAAAAGTGGTTTTTCAACAATATCACAAGTGCAAAAAGTGTTTTTTCCACACTAATACAAGTGCAAAAGTGGTTTCCTGCACCAAGACAAGTGCGAAAAGTGGTTTTTCAACACTAACACAAGTGCGAAAAGTGGTTTTTCAACACTAACACAAGTGCGAAAAGTGGTTTTTCAACACTAACACAAGTGCAAAAAGTGTTTTTTCCACACTAATGCAAGTGCAAAAGTGGTTTCCTGCACCAACAAAAGTGCGAAAAGTGGTTTTTCAACACTAACACAAGTGCGAAAAGTGGTTTTTCAACACTAACAGAAGTGCGAAAAGTGGTTTTTCAACACTAACACAAGTGCGAAAAGTGGTTTTTCCACACTAATGCAAGTGCAAAAGTGCTTTCCTGCACCAACACAAGTGCTAAAAGTGGTTTTTCAACACTAACACAAGTGCGAAAAGTGGTTTTTCAACACTATCACAAGTGCAAAAAGTGTTTTTTCCACACTAATACAAGTGCAAAAGTGGTTTCCTGCACCAACACAAGTGCGAAAAGTGGTTTTTCAACACTAACACAAGTGCGAAAAGTGGTTTTTCAACACTAACACAAGTGCGAAAAGTGGTTTTTCAACACTAACACAAGTACGAAAAGTGGTTTGTCCACACTAATACAAGTGCAAAAGTGGTTTCCTGCACCAACACAAGTGCCAAAAGTGGTTTTTCAACACTAACAGAAGTGCGAAAAGTGGTTTTTCAACACTAACACAAGTGCGAAAAGTGGTTTTTCCACACTAATGCAAGTGCAAAAGTGCTTTCCTGCACCAACACAAGTGCGAAAAGTGGTTTTTCAACACTAACACAAGTGCGAAAAGTGGTTTTTCAACACTATCACAAGTGCAAAAAGTGTTTTTTCCACACTAATACAAGTGCAAAAGTGGTTTCCTGCACCAACACAAGTGCGAAAAGTGGTTTTTCAACACTAACACAAGTGCGAAAAGTGGTTTTTCAACACTAACACAAGTGCGAAAAGTGGTTTTTCAACACTAACACAAGTACGAAAAGTGGTTTGTCCACACTAATACAAGTGCAAAAGTGGTTTCCTGCACCAACACAAGTGCCAAAAGTGGTTTTTCAACACTAACACAAGTGCGAAAAGTGGTTTTTCAACACTAACACAAGTGCGAAAAGTCGTTTTCCACAATAATACAAGTGCAAAAGTGGTTTTCCTGCACCAAGACAAGTGCGAAATGTGGTTTTTCAACACTAACACAAGTGCGAAAAGTGGTTTTTCAACACTTACACAAGTGCAAAAAGTGGTTTTTCCACACTAATACAGGTGCAAAAGTGGTTTCCTGCATCAACACAAGTGCGAAAAGTGGTTTTTCAACACTAACACAAGTGCGAAAAGTGGTTTTTCAACACTAACACAAGTGCGACAAGTGGTTTTTCAACACTAACACAAGTGCGAAAAGTGGTTTTTCAACACTAACACAAGTGCGAAAAGTGGGTTTTCCACACTAATACAAGTGCAAAAGTGGTTTCCTGCACCAACACAAGTGCGAAAAGTGGTTTTTCAACACTAACACAAGTGCAAAAAGTGGTTTTTCAACACTATCACAAGTGCAAAAAGTGTTTTTTCCACACTAATACAAGTGCAAAAGTGGTTTCCTGCACCAGCACAAGTGCGAAAAGTGGTTTTTCAACACTAACACAAGTGCGAAAAGTGATTTTTCAACACTAATACAAGTGCAAAAGTGCTTTCCTGCACCAACACAAGTGCCAAAAGTGGTTTTTCTGCACCAACACAAGTACGAAAAGTGTTTTTTCCACACTAATACAAGTGCAAAAGTGGTTTCCTGCACCAACACAAGTGCAAAAAGTGGTTTTTCAACACTAACACAAGTGCGAAAAGTGGTTTCCTGCACCAACACAAGTGCGAAAAGTGGTTTTTCAACACTAACACAAGTGCGAAACGTGGTTTTTCAACACTATCACAAGTGCAAAAAGTGTTTTTTCCACACTAATACAAGTGCAAAAGTGGTTTCCTGCACAACACAAGTGCGAAAAGTGGTTTTTCAACACTAACATAAGTGCGAAAAGTGGTTTTTCAACACTATCACAAGTGCAAAAAGTGTTTTTTCCACACTAATACAAGTGCAAAAGTGGTTTCCTGCACAAACACAAGTGCGAAAAGTGGTTTTTCAACACTAACATAAGTGCGAAAAGTGGTTTTTCAACACTAACACAAGTGCGAAAAGTGGTTTTCCACACTAATACAAGTGCAAAAGTGGTTTCCTGCACCAAGACAAGTGCGAAAAGTGGTTTTTCAACACTAACACAAGTGCGAAAAGTGGTTTTTCAACACTAACACAAGTGCGACAAGTGGTTTTTCAACACTGACACAAGTGCGAAAAGTGGTTTTTCAACACTAACACAAGTGCGAAAAGTGGTTTTTCCACACTAACACAAGTGCAAAAAGTGTTTTTTCCACACTAATACAAGTGCAAAAGTGGTTCCCTGCACCAAGACAAGTGCGAAAAGTGGTTTTTCAACACTAACACAAGTGCGAAAAGTGGTTTTTCAACACGAACACAAGTGCGACAAGTGGTTTTTCAACACTGACACAAGTGCGAAAAGTGGTTTTTCAACACTAACACAAGTGCGAAAAGTGGTTTTTCCACACTAATACAAGTGCAAAAGTGGTTTCCTGCACCAACACAAGTGCGAAAAGTGGTTTTTCAACACTAACACAAGTGCGAAACGTGGTTTTTCAACACTATCACAAGTGCAAAAAGTGTTTTTTCCACACTAATACAAGTGCAAAAGTGGTTTCCTGCACAAACACAAGTGCGAAAAGTGGTTTTTCAACACTAACACAAGTGCGAAACGTGGTTTTTCAACACTATCACAAGTGCAAAAAGTGTTTTTTCCACACTAATACAAGTGCAAAAGTGGTTTCCTGCACAAACACAAGTGCGAAAAGTGGTTTTTCAACACTAACATAAGTGCGAAAAGTGGTTTTTCAACACTAACACAAGTGCGAAAAGTGGTTTTTCCACACTAATACAAGTGCAAAAGTGGTTTCCTGCACCAAGACAAGTGCGAAAAGTGGTTTTTCAACACTAACACAAGTGCGAAAAGTGGTTTTTCAACACTAACACAAGTGCGACAAGTGGTTTTTCAACACTGACACAAGTGCGAAAAGTGGTTTTTCAACACTAACACAAGTGCGAAAAGTGGTTTTTCCACACTAACACAAGTGCAAAAAGTGTTTTTTCCACACTAATACAAGTGCAAAAGTGGTTTCCTGCACCAAGACAATTGCGAAAAGTGGTTTTTCAACACTAACACAAGTGCGAAAAGTGGTTTTTCAACACTAACACAAGTGCGACAAGTGGTTTTTCAACACTGACACAAGTGCGAAAAGTGGTTTTTCAACACTAACACAAGTGCGAAAAGTGGTTTTTCCACACTAATACAAGTGCAAAAGTGGTTTCCTGCACCAACACAAGTGCGAAAAGTGGTTTTTCAACACTAACACAAGTGCAAAAAGTGGTTTTTCAACACTATCACAAGTGCAAAAAGTGTTTTTTCCACACTAATACAAGTGCAAAAGTGGTTTCCTGCACAAGCACAAGTGCGAAAAGTGGTTTTTCAACACTAACACAAGTGCGAAAAGTGGTATTTCAACACTAACACAAGTGCGAAAAAGTGGTTTTTCAAGACTAACACAAGTGCGAAAAGTGGTTTTTCCACACTAATACAAGTGCAAAAGTGGTTTCCTGCACCAACACAAGTGCGAAACGTGGTTTTTCAACACTAACACAAGTGCGAAAAGTGGTTTTTCCACACTATCACAAGTGCAAAAAGTGTTTTTTCCACACTAATACAAGTGCAAAAGTGGTTTCCTGCACCAACTCAAGTGCGAAAAGTGGTTTTTCAACACTAACACAAGTGCGAAAAGTGGTTTTTCAACACTAACACAAGTGCGAAAAGTGTTTTTCCACACTAATACAAGTGCGAAAGTGGTTTCCTGCACCAACACAAGTGCGAAAAGTGGTTTTTCAACACTAACACAAGTGCGAAAAGTGGTTTTTCAACACTACCACCAGTGCGAAAAGTGGTTTTTCAACACTGACACAAGTGCGAAAAGTGGTTTTTCCACACTAGTACAAGTGCAAAAGTGGTTTCCTGCACCAACACAAGTGCGAAAAGTGGTTTTTCAACACTAACACAAGTGCGAAAAGTGGTTTTTCAACACTAACACAAGTGCGACAAGTGTTTTTTCAACACTAACACAAGTGCGAAAAGTGGTTTTTCCATACTAATACAAGTGCAAAAGTGGTTTCCTGCACCAACACAAGTGCGAAAAGTGGTTTTTCAACACTAACACAAGTGCGAAAAGTGGTTTTTAAACACTAACACAAGTGCCAAAAGTGGTTTTTCAACACTAACACAAGTGCGAAAAGTGGTTTTTCCACACTAATACAAGTGCAAAAGTGGTTTCCTGCACCAACACAAGTGCGAAAAGTGGTTTTTCAACACTAACACAAGTGCGAAAAGTGGTTTTTCAACACTATCACAAGTGCAAAAAGTATTTTTTCCACACTAATACAAGTGCAAAAGTGGTTTCCTGCACCAACACAAGTGCGAAAAGTGGTTTTTCAACACTAACACAAGTGCGAAAAGTGGTTTTTCAACACTAACACAAGTGCGAAAAGTGGTTTTTCCACACTAATACAAGTGCAAAAGTGGTTTCCTGCACCAACACAAGTGCGAAAAGTGGTTTTTCAACACTAACACAAGTGCGAAAAGTGGTTTTTCCATACTAATACAAGTGCAAAAGTGGTTTCCTGCACCAACACAAGTGCGAAAAGTGGTTTTTCAACACTAACACAAGTGCGAAACGTGGTTTTTCAACACTATCACAAGTGCAAAAAGTGTTTTTTCAACACTAATACAAGTGCAAAAGTGGTTTCCTGCACAAACACAAGTGCGAAAAGTGGTTTTTCAACACTAACATAAGTGCGAAAAGTGGTTTTTCAACACTAACACAAGTGCGAAAAGTGGTTTTTCCACACTAATACAAGTGCAAAAGTGGTTTCCTGCACCAACACAAGTGCAAAAAGTGGTTTTTCAACACTAACCCAAGTGCAAAAAGTGGTTTTTCAACACTATCACAAGTGCAAAACGTGTTTTTTCCACACTAATACAAGTGCAAAAGTGGTTTCCTGCACCAACACAAGTGCGAAAAGTGGTTTTTTAACACTAACACAGGTGCGAAAAGTGGTTTTTCAACACTAACACAAGTGCGAAAAGTGTTTTTTCCACACAAATAAAAGTGCAAAACTGGTTTCCTGCACCAACACAAGTGCGAATAGTGGTTTTTCAACACTAACACAAGTGCGAAAAGTGGTTTTTCAACACTAACACAAGTGCGAAAAGTGGTTTTTCAACACTAACACAAGTGCGAAAAGTGGTTTTTCCACACTAATACAAGTGCAAAAGTGGTTTCCTGCACCAACACAAGTGCGAAAAGTGGTTTTTCAACACTAACACAAGTGCGAAAAGTGGTTTTTCAACAATATCACAAGTGCAAAAAGTGTTTTTTCCACACTAATACAAGTGCAAAAGTGGTTTCCTGCACCAAGACAAGTGCGAAAAGTGGTTTTTCAACACTAACACAAGTGCGAAAAGTGGTTTTTCAACACTAACACAAGTGCGAAAAGTGGTTTTTCAACACTAACACAAGTGCAAAAAGTGTTTTTTCCACACTAATGCAAGTGCAAAAGTGGTTTCCTGCACCAACAAAAGTGCGAAAAGTGGTTTTTCAACACTAACACAAGTGCGAAAAGTGGTTTTTCAACACTAACAGAAGTGCGAAAAGTGGTTTTTCAACACTAACACAAGTGCGAAAAGTGGTTTTTCCACACTAATGCAAGTGCAAAAGTGCTTTCCTGCACCAACACAAGTGCTAAAAGTGGTTTTTCAACACTAACACAAGTGCGAAAAGTGGTTTTTCAACACTATCACAAGTGCAAAAAGTGTTTTTTCCACACTAATACAAGTGCAAAAGTGGTTTCCTGCACCAACACAAGTGCGAAAAGTGGTTTTTCAACACTAACACAAGTGCGAAAAGTGGTTTTTCAACACTAACACAAGTGCGAAAAGTGGTTTTTCAACACTAACACAAGTACGAAAAGTGGTTTGTCCACACTAATACAAGTGCAAAAGTGGTTTCCTGCACCAACACAAGTGCCAAAAGTGGTTTTTCAACACTAACAGAAGTGCGAAAAGTGGTTTTTCAACACTAACACAAGTGCGAAAAGTGGTTTTTCCACACTAATGCAAGTGCAAAAGTGCTTTCCTGCACCAACACAAGTGCGAAAAGTGGTTTTTCAACACTAACACAAGTGCGAAAAGTGGTTTTTCAACACTATCACAAGTGCAAAAAGTGTTTTTTCCACACTAATACAAGTGCAAAAGTGGTTTCCTGCACCAACACAAGTGCGAAAAGTGGTTTTTCAACACTAACACAAGTGCGAAAAGTGGTTTTTCAACACTAACACAAGTGCGAAAAGTGGTTTTTCAACACTAACACAAGTACGAAAAGTGGTTTGTCCACACTAATACAAGTGCAAAAGTGGTTTCCTGCACCAACACAAGTGCCAAAAGTGGTTTTTCAACACTAACACAAGTGCGAAAAGTGGTTTTTCAACACTAACACAAGTGCGAAAAGTCGTTTTCCACAATAATACAAGTGCAAAAGTGGTTTTCCTGCACCAAGACAAGTGCGAAATGTGGTTTTTCAACACTAACACAAGTGCGAAAAGTGGTTTTTCAACACTTACACAAGTGCAAAAAGTGGTTTTTCCACACTAATACAGGTGCAAAAGTGGTTTCCTGCATCAACACAAGTGCGAAAAGTGGTTTTTCAACACTAACACAAGTGCGAAAAGTGGTTTTTCAACACTAACACAAGTGCGACAAGTGGTTTTTCAACACTAACACAAGTGCGAAAAGTGGTTTTTCAACACTAACACAAGTGCGAAAAGTGGGTTTTCCACACTAATACAAGTGCAAAAGTGGTTTCCTGCACCAACACAAGTGCGAAAAGTGGTTTTTCAACACTAACACAAGTGCAAAAAGTGGTTTTTCAACACTATCACAAGTGCAAAAAGTGTTTTTTCCACACTAATACAAGTGCAAAAGTGGTTTCCTGCACCAGCACAAGTGCGAAAAGTGGTTTTTCAACACTAACACAAGTGCGAAAAGTGATTTTTCAACACTAATACAAGTGCAAAAGTGCTTTCCTGCACCAACACAAGTGCCAAAAGTGGTTTTTCTGCACCAACACAAGTACGAAAAGTGTTTTTTCCACACTAATACAAGTGCAAAAGTGGTTTCCTGCACCAACACAAGTGCAAAAAGTGGTTTTTCAACACTAACACAAGTGCGAAAAGTGGTTTCCTGCACCAACACAAGTGCGAAAAGTGTTTTTTCAACACTAACACAAGTGCGAAAAGTGGTTTTTCAACACTATCACAAGTGCAAAAAGTGTTTTTTCCACACTAATACAAGTGCAAAACTGGTTTCCTGCACCAACACAAGTGCGAAAAGTGTTTTTCCCACACTTATACAAGTGCAAAAGTGGTTTCCTGCACCAACACAAGTGCGAAAAGTGGTTTTTCAACACTAACACAAGTGAGAAAAGTGGTTTTTCAACACTAACACAAGTGCGAAAAGTGGTTTTTCAACACTAACACAAGTGTGAAAAGTGGTTTTTCCAAACTAATACAAGTGCAAAAGTGGTTTCCTGCACCAACACAAGTGCGAAAAGTGGTTTTTCAACACTAACACAAGTGCGAAAAGTGGTTTTTCAACACTAACACAAGTGCGAAAAGTGTTTTTTCAACACTATCACAAGTGCGAAAAGTGGTTTTTCCATACTAATACAAGTGCAAAAGTGGTTTCCTGCACCAACACAAGTGCGAAAAGTGGTTTTTCAACACTAACACAAGTGCGAAAAGTGGTTTTTCAACACTAACACAAGTGCGAAAAGTGGTTTTTCAACACTAACACAAGTGCGAAAAGTGGTTTTTCAACACTAACACAAGTGCGAAAAGTGGTTTTTCAACACTAACACAAGTGCGAAAAGTGGTTTTTCCACACTAATACAAGTGCAAAAGTGGTTTCCTGCACCAACACAAGTGCGAAAAGTGGTTTTTCAACACTAACACAAGTGCAAAAAGTGGTTTTTCAACACTATCACAAGTGCAAAAAGTGGTTTTTCAACACTAACACAAGTGCGAAACGTGGTTTTTCAACACTATCACAAGTGCAAAAAGTGTTTTTTCCACACTAATACAAGTGCAAAAGTGGTTTCCTGCACAAACACAAGTGCGAAAAGTGGTTTTTCAACACTAACACAAGTGCGAAACGTGGTTTTTCAACACTATCACAAGTGCAAAAAGTGTTTTTTCCACACTAATACAAGTGCAAAAGTGGTTTCCTGCACAAACACAAGTGCGAAAAGTGGTTTTTCAACACTAACACAAGTGCGAAACGTGGTTTTTCAACACTATCACAAGTGCAAAAAGTGTTTTTTCCACACTAATACAAGTGCAAAAGTGGTTTCCTGCACAAACACAAGTGCGAAAAGTGGTTTTTCAACACTAACATAAGTGCGAAAAGTGGTTTTTCAACACTATCACAAGTGCAAAAAGTGTTTTTTCCACACTAATACAAGTGCAAAAGTGGTTTCCTGCACAAACACAAGTGCGAAAAGTGGTTTTTCAACACTAACATAAGTACGAAAAGTGGTTTTTCAACACTAACACAAGTGCGAAAAGTGGTTTTTCCACACTAATACAAGTGCAAAAGTGGTTTCCTGCACCAAGACAAGTGCGAAAAGTGGTTTTTCAACACTAACACAAGTGCGAAAAGTCGTTTTTCAACACTAACACAAGTGCGACAAGTGGTTTTTCAACACTGACACAAGTGCGAAAAGTGGTTTTTCAACACTAACACAAGTGCGAAAAGTGGTTTTTCCACACTAACACAAGTGCAAAAAGTGTTTTTTCCACACTAATACAAGTGCAAAAGTGGTTTCCTGCACCAAGACAAGTGCGAAAAGTGGTTTTTCAACACTAACACAAGTGCGAAAAGTGGTTTTTCAACACTAACACAAGTGCGACAAGTGGTTTTTCAACACTGACACAAGTGCGAAAAGTGGTTTTTCAACACTAACACAAGTGCGAAAAGTGGTTTTTCCACACTAATACAAGTGCAAAAGTGGTTTCCTGCACCAACACAAGTGCGAAAAGTGGTTTTTCAACACTAACACAAGTGCGAAACGTGGTTTTTCAACACTATCACAAGTGCAAAAAGTGTTTTTTCCACACTAATACAAGTGCAAAAGTGGTTTCCTGCACAAACACAAGTGCGAAAAGTGGTTTTTCAACACTAACACAAGTGCGAAACGTGGTTTTTCAACACTATCACAAGTGCAAAAAGTGTTTTTTCCACACTAATACAAGTGCAAAAGTGGTTTCCTGCACAAACACAAGTGCGAAAAGTGGTTTTTCAACACTAACATAAGTGCGAAAAGTGGTTTTTCAACACTAACACAAGTGCGAAAAGTGGTTTTTCCACACTAATACAAGTGCAAAAGTGGTTTCCTGCACCAAGACAAGTGCGAAAAGTGGTTTTTCAACACTAACACAAGTGCGAAAAGTGGTTTTTCAACACTAACACAAGTGCGACAAGTGGTTTTTCAACACTGACACAAGTGCGAAAAGTGGTTTTTCAACACTAACACAAGTGCGAAAAGTGGTTTTTCCACACTAACACAAGTGCAAAAAGTGTTTTTTCCACACTAATACAAGTGCAAAAGTGGTTTCCTGCACCAAGACAAGTGCGAAAAGTGGTTTTTCAACACTAACACAAGTGCGAAAAGTGGTTTTTCAACACTAACACAAGTGCGACAAGTGGTTTTTCAACACTGACACAAGTGCGAAAAGTGGTTTTTCAACACTAACACAAGTGCGAAAAGTGGTTTTTCCACACTAATACAAGTGCAAAAGTGGTTTCCTGCACCAACACAAGTGCGAAAAGTGGTTTTTCAACACTAACACAAGTGCAAAAAGTGGTTTTTCAACACTATCACAAGTGCAAAAAGTGTTTTTTCCACACTAATACAAGTGCAAAAGTGGTTTCCTGCACAAGCACAAGTGCGAAAAGTGGTTTTTCAACACTAACACAAGTGCGAAAAGTGGTATTTCAACACTAACACAAGTGCGAAAAAGTGGTTTTTCAATACTAACACAAGTGCGAAAAGTGGTTTTTCCACACTAATACAAGTGCAAAAGTGGTTTCCTGCACCAACACAAGTGCGAAACGTGGTTTTTCAACACTAACACAAGTGCGAAAAGTGGTTTTTCCACACTATCACAAGTGCAAAAAGTGTTTTTTCCACACTAATACAAGTGCAAAAGTGGTTTCCTGCACCAACTCAAGTGCGAAAAGTGGTTTTTCAACACTAACACAAGTGCGAAAAGTGGTTTTTCAACACTAACACAAGTGCGAAAAGTGTTTTTCCACACTAATACAAGTGCGAAAGTGGTTTCCTGCACCAACACAAGTGCGAAAAGTGGTTTTTCAACACTAACACAAGTGCGAAAAGTGGTTTTTCAACACTACCACCAGTGCGAAAAGTGGTTTTTCAACACTGACACAAGTGCGAAAAGTGGTTTTTCCACACTAATACAAGTGCAAAAGTGGTTTCCTGCACCAACACAAGTGCGAAAAGTGGTTTTTCAACACTAACACAAGTGCGAAAAGTGGTTTTTCAACACTAACACAAGTGCGACAAGTGTTTTTTCAACACTAACACAAGTGCGAAAAGTGGTTTTTCCATACTAATACAAGTGCAAAAGTGGTTTCCTGCACCAACACAAGTGCGAAAAGTGGTTTTTCAACACTAACACAAGTGCGAAAAGTGGTTTTTAAACACTAACACAAGTGCCAAAAGTGGTTTTTCAACACTAACACAAGTGCGAAAAGTGGTTTTTCCACACTAATACAAGTGCAAAAGTGGTTTCCTGCACCAACACAAGTGCCAAAAGTGGTTTTTCAACACTAACACAAGTGCGAAAAGTGGTTTTTCAACACTATCACAAGTGCAAAAAGTATTTTTTCCACACTAATACAAGTGCAAAAGTGGTTTCCTGCACCAACACAAGTGCGAAAAGTGGTTTTTCAACACTAACACAAGTGCGAAAAGTGGTTTTTCAACACTAACACAAGTGTGAAAAGTGGTTTTTCCACACTAATACAAGTGCAAAAGTGGTTTCCTGCACCAACACAAGTGCGAAAAGTGGTTTTTCAACACTAACACAAGTGCGAAAAGTGGTTTTTCAACACTAACACAAGTACGAAAAGTGGTTTTTCCACACTAATACAAGTGCAAAAGTGGTTTCCTGCACCAACACAAGTGCGAAAAGTGGTTTTTCAACACTAACACAAGTGCGAAACGTGGTTTTTCAACACTATCACAAGTGCAAAAAGTGTTTTTCCACACTAATACAAGTGCAAAAGTGGTTTCCTGCACAAACACAAGTGCGAAAAGTGGTTTTTCAACACTAACATAAGTGCGAAAAGTGGTTTTTCAACACTAACACAAGTGCGAAAAGTGGTTTTTCCACACTAATACAAGTGCAAAAGTGGTTTCCTGCACCAACACAAGTGCGAAAAGTGGTTTTTCAACACTAACACAAGTGCGAAAAGTGGTTTTTCAACAATATCACAAGTGCAAAAAGTGTTTTTTCCACACTAATACAAGTGCAAAAGTGGTTTCCTGCACCAACACAAGTGCGAAAAGTGGTTTTTCAACACTAACACAAGTGCGAAAAGTGGTTTTTCAACACTAACACAAGTGCGAAAAGTGGTTTTTCCACACTAATACAAGTGCAAAAGTGGTTTCCTGCACCAACACAAGTGCGAAAAGTGGTTTTTCAACACTAACACAAGTGCGAAACGTGGTTTTTCAACACTCACTATCACAAGTGCAAAAAGTGTTTTTTCCACACTAATACAAGTGCAAAAGTGGTTTCCTGCACAAACACAAGTGCGAAAAGTGGTTTTTCAACACTAACATAAGTGCGAAAAGTGGTTTTTCAACACTAACACAAGTGCGAAAAGTGGTTTTTCCACACTAATACAAGTGCAAAAGTGGTTTCCTGCACCAACACAAGTGCGAAAAGTGGTTTTTCAACACTAACACAAGTGCGAAAAGTGGTTTTTCAACAATATCACAAGTGCAAAAAGTGTTTTTTGCCACACTAATACAAGTGCAAAAGTGGTTTCCTGCACCAACACAAGTGCGAAAAGTGGTTTTTCAACACTAACACAAGTGCGAAAAGTGGTTTTTCAACACTAACACAAGTGCGAAAAGTGGTTTTTCAACACTATCACAAGTGCAAAAAGTATTTTTTCCACACTAATACAAGTGCAAAAAGTGTTTTTTCCACACTAATACAAGTGCAAAAGTGGTTTCCTGCACAAGCACAAGTGCGAAAAGTGGTTTTTCAACACTAACACAAGTGCGAAAAGTGGTATTTCAACACTAACACAAGTGCGAAAAAGTGGTTTTTCAACACTAACACAAGTGTGAAAAGTGGTTTTTCCACACTAATACAAGTGCAAAAGTGGTTTCCTGCACCAACACAAGTGCGAAACGTGGTTTTTCAACACTAACACAAGTGCGAAAAGTGGTTTTTCCACACTATCACAAGTGCAAAAAGTGTTTTTTCCACACTAATACAAGTGCAAAAGTGGTTTCCTGCACCAACTCAAGTGCGAAAAGTGGTTTTTCAACACTAACACAAGTGCGAAAAGTGGTTTTCAACACTATCACAAGTGCGAAAAGTGTTTTTCCACACTAATACAAGTGCGAAAGTGGTTTCCTGCACCAACACAAGTGCGAAAAGTGGTTTTTCAACACTAACACAAGTGCGAAAAGTGGTTTTTCAACACTACCACCAGTGCGAAAAGTGGTTTTTCAACACTGACACAAGTGCGAAAAGTGGTTTTTCCACACTAATACAAGTGCAAAAGTGGTTTCCTGCACCAACACAAGTGCGAAAAGTGGTTTTTCAACACTAACACAAGTGCGAAAAGTGGTTTTTCAACACTAACACAAGTGCGACAAGTGGTTTTTCAACACTGACACAAGTGCGAAAAGTGGTTTTTCAACACTAACACAAGTGCGAAAAGTGGTTTTTCCACACTAATACAAGTGCAAAAGTGGTTTCCTGCACCAACACAAGTGCGAAAAGTGGTTTTTCAACACTAACACAAGTGCAAAAAGTGGTTTTTCAACACTATCACAAGTGCAAAAAGTGTTTTTTCCACACTAATACAAGTGCAAAAGTGGTTTCCTGCACAAGCACAAGTGCGAAAAGTGGTTTTTCAACACTAACACAAGTGCGAAAAGTGGTATTTCAACACTAACACAAGTGCGAAAAAGTGGTTTTTCAATACTAACACAAGTGCGAAAAGTGGTTTTTCCACACTAATACAAGTGCAAAAGTGGTTTCCTGCACCAACACAAGTGCGAAACGTGGTTTTTCAACACTAACACAAGTGCGAAAAGTGGTTTTTCCACACTATCACAAGTGCAAAAAGTGTTTTTTCCACACTAATACAAGTGCAAAAGTGGTTTCCTGCACCAACTCAAGTGCGAAAAGTGGTTTTTCAACACTAACACAAGTGCGAAAAGTGGTTTTTCAACACTAACACAAGTGCGAAAAGTGTTTTTCCACACTAATACAAGTGCGAAAGTGGTTTCCTGCACCAACACAAGTGCGAAAAGTGGTTTTTCAACACTAACACAAGTGCGAAAAGTGGTTTTTCAACACTACCACCAGTGCGAAAAGTGGTTTTTCAACACTGACACAAGTGCGAAAAGTGGTTTTTCCACACTAATACAAGTGCAAAAGTGGTTTCCTGCACCAACACAAGTGCGAAAAGTGGTTTTTCAACACTAACACAAGTGCGAAAAGTGGTTTTTCAACACTAACACAAGTGCGACAAGTGTTTTTTCAACACTAACACAAGTGCGAAAAGTGGTTTTTCCATACTAATACAAGTGCAAAAGTGGTTTCCTGCACCAACACAAGTGCGAAAAGTGGTTTTTCAACACTAACACAAGTGCGAAAAGTGGTTTTTAAACACTAACACAAGTGCCAAAAGTGGTTTTTCAACACTAACACAAGTGCGAAAAGTGGTTTTTCCACACTAATACAAGTGCAAAAGTGGTTTCCTGCACCAACACAAGTGCCAAAAGTGGTTTTTCAACACTAACACAAGTGCGAAAAGTGGTTTTTCAACACTATCACAAGTGCAAAAAGTATTTTTTCCACACTAATACAAGTGCAAAAGTGGTTTCCTGCACCAACACAAGTGCGAAAAGTGGTTTTTCAACACTAACACAAGTGCGAAAAGTGGTTTTTCAACACTAACACAAGTGTGAAAAGTGGTTTTTCCACACTAATACAAGTGCAAAAGTGGTTTCCTGCACCAACACAAGTGCGAAAAGTGGTTTTTCAACACTAACACAAGTGCGAAAAGTGGTTTTTCAACACTAACACAAGTACGAAAAGTGGTTTTTCCACACTAATACAAGTGCAAAAGTGGTTTCCTGCACCAACACAAGTGCGAAAAGTGGTTTTTCAACACTAACACAAGTGCGAAACGTGGTTTTTCAACACTATCACAAGTGCAAAAAGTGTTTTTCCACACTAATACAAGTGCAAAAGTGGTTTCCTGCACAAACACAAGTGCGAAAAGTGGTTTTTCAACACTAACATAAGTGCGAAAAGTGGTTTTTCAACACTAACACAAGTGCGAAAAGTGGTTTTTCCACACTAATACAAGTGCAAAAGTGGTTTCCTGCACCAACACAAGTGCGAAAAGTGGTTTTTCAACACTAACACAAGTGCGAAAAGTGGTTTTTCAACAATATCACAAGTGCAAAAAGTGTTTTTTCCACACTAATACAAGTGCAAAAGTGGTTTCCTGCACCAACACAAGTGCGAAAAGTGGTTTTTCAACACTAACACAAGTGCGAAAAGTGGTTTTTCAACACTAACACAAGTGCGAAAAGTGGTTTTTCCACACTAATACAAGTGCAAAAGTGGTTTCCTGCACCAACACAAGTGCGAAAAGTGGTTTTTCAACACTAACACAAGTGCGAAACGTGGTTTTTCAACACTCACTATCACAAGTGCAAAAAGTGTTTTTTCCACACTAATACAAGTGCAAAAGTGGTTTCCTGCACAAACACAAGTGCGAAAAGTGGTTTTTCAACACTAACATAAGTGCGAAAAGTGGTTTTTCAACACTAACACAAGTGCGAAAAGTGGTTTTTCCACACTAATACAAGTGCAAAAGTGGTTTCCTGCACCAACACAAGTGCGAAAAGTGGTTTTTCAACACTAACACAAGTGCGAAAAGTGGTTTTTCAACAATATCACAAGTGCAAAAAGTGTTTTTTGCCACACTAATACAAGTGCAAAAGTGGTTTCCTGCACCAACACAAGTGCGAAAAGTGGTTTTTCAACACTAACACAAGTGCGAAAAGTGGTTTTTCAACACTAACACAAGTGCGAAAAGTGGTTTTTCAACACTATCACAAGTGCAAAAAGTATTTTTTCCACACTAATACAAGTGCAAAAAGTGTTTTTTCCACACTAATACAAGTGCAAAAGTGGTTTCCTGCACAAGCACAAGTGCGAAAAGTGGTTTTTCAACACTAACACAAGTGCGAAAAGTGGTATTTCAACACTAACACAAGTGCGAAAAAGTGGTTTTTCAACACTAACACAAGTGTGAAAAGTGGTTTTTCCACACTAATACAAGTGCAAAAGTGGTTTCCTGCACCAACACAAGTGCGAAACGTGGTTTTTCAACACTAACACAAGTGCGAAAAGTGGTTTTTCCACACTATCACAAGTGCAAAAAGTGTTTTTTCCACACTAATACAAGTGCAAAAGTGGTTTCCTGCACCAACTCAAGTGCGAAAAGTGGTTTTTCAACACTAACACAAGTGCGAAAAGTGGTTTTCAACACTATCACAAGTGCGAAAAGTGTTTTTCCACACTAATACAAGTGCGAAAGTGGTTTCCTGCACCAACACAAGTGCGAAAAGTGGTTTTTCAACACTAACACAAGTGCGAAAAGTGGTTTTTCAACACTACCACCAGTGCGAAAAGTGGTTTTTCAACACTGACACAAGTGCGAAAAGTGGTTTTTCCACACTAATACAAGTGCAAAAGTGGTTTCCTGCACCAACACAAGTGCGAAAAGTGGTTTTTCAACACTAACACAAGTGCGAAAAGTGGTTTTTCAACACTAACACAAGTGCGACAAGTGTTTTTTCAACACTAACACAAGTGCGAAAAGTGGTTTTTCCATACTAATACAAGTGCAAAAGTGGTTTCCTGCACCAACACAAGTGCGAAAAGTGGTTTTTCAACACTAACACAAGTGCGAAAAGTGGTTTTTAAACACTAACACAAGTGCCAAAAGTGGTTTTTCAACACTAACACAAGTGCGAAAAGTGGTTTTTCCACACTAATACAAGTGCAAAAGTGGTTTCCTGCACCAACACAAGTGCCAAAAGTGGTTTTTCAACACTAACACAAGTGCGAAAAGTGGTTTTTCAACACTATCACAAGTGCAAAAAGTATTTTTTCCACACTAATACAAGTGCAAAAGTGGTTTCCTGCACCAACACAAGTGCGAAAAGTGGTTTTTCAACACTAACACAAGTGCGAAAAGTGGTTTTTCAACACTAACACAAGTGTGAAAAGTGGTTTTTCCACACTAATACAAGTGCAAAAGTGGTTTCCTGCACCAACACAAGTGCGAAAAGTGGTTTTTCAACACTAACACAAGTGCGAAAAGTGGTTTTTCAACACTAACACAAGTGCGAAAAGTGGTTTTTCCACACTAATACAAGTGCAAAAGTGGTTTCCTGCACCAACACAAGTGCGAAACGTGGTTTTTCAACACTATCACAAGTGCAAAAAGTGTTTTTCCACACGAATACAAGTGCAAAAGTGGTTTCCTGCACAAACACAAGTGCGAAAAGTGGTTTTTCAACACTAACATAAGTGCGAAAAGTGGTTTTTCAACACTAACACAAGTGCGAAAAGTGGTTTTTCCACACTAATACAAGTGCAAAAGTGGTTTCCTGCACCAACACAAGTGCGAAAAGTGGTTTTTCAACACTAACACAAGTGCGAAAAGTGGTTTTTCAACAATATCACAAGTGCAAAAAGTGTTTTTTCCACACTAATACAAGTGCAAAAGTGGTTTCCTGAACCAACACAAGTGCGAAAAGTGGTTTTTCAACACTAACACAAGTGCGAAAAGTGGTTTTTCAACACTAACACAAGTGCGAAAAGTGGTTTTTCCACACTAATACAAGTGCAAAAGTGGTTTCCTGCACCAACACAAGTGCGAAAAGTGGTTTTTCAACACTAACACAAGTGCGAAACGTGGTTTTTCAACACTATCACAAGTGCAAAAAGTGTTTTTTCCACACTAATACAAGTGCAAAAGTGGTTTCCTGCACAAACACAAGTGCGAAAAGTGGTTTTTCAACACTAACATAAGTGCGAAAAGTGGTTTTTCAACACTAACACAAGTGCGAAAAGTGGTTTTTCCACACTAATACAAGTGCAAAAGTGGTTTCCTGCACCAACACAAGTGCGAAAAGTGGTTTTTCAACACTAACACAAGTGCGAAAAGTGGTTTTTCAACAATATCACAAGTGCAAAAAGTGTTTTTTCCACACTAATACAAGTGCAAAAGTGGTTTCCTGCACCAACACAAGTGCGAAAAGTGGTTTTTCAACACTAACACAAGTGCGAAAAGTGGTTTTTCAACACTAACACAAGTGCGAAAAGTGGTTTTTCAACACTATCACAAGTGCAAAAAGTATTTTTTCCACACTAATACAAGTGCAAAAGTGGTTTCCTGCACCAACACAAGTGCGAAAAGTGGTTTTTCAACACTAACACAAGTGCGAAAAGTGGTTTTTCAACACTAACACAAGTGCGAAAAGTGGTTTTTCCACACTAATACAAGTGCAAAAGTGGTTTCCTGCACCAACACAAGTGCGAAAAGTGGTTTTTCAACACTAACACAAGTGCGAAAAGTGGTTTTTCAACACTAACACAAGTGCGAAAAGTGGTTTTTCCACACTAATACAAGTGCAAAAGTGGTTTCCTGCACCAACACAAGTGCGAAAAGTGGTTTTTCAACACTAACACAAGTGCGAAACGTGGTTTTTCAACACTATCACAAGTGCAAAAAGTGTTTTTTCCACACTAATACAAGTGCAAAAGTGGTTTCCTGCACAAACACAAGTGCGAAAAGTGGTTTTTCAACACTAACATAAGTGCGAAAAGTGGTTTTTCAACACTAACACAAGTGCGAAAAGTGGTTTTTCCACACTAATACAAGTGCAAAAGTGGTTTCCTGCAACAACACAAGTGCGAAAAGTGGTTTTTCAACACTAACACAAGTGCGAAAAGTGGTTTTTCAACAATATCACAAGTGCAAAAAGTGTTTTTTCCACACTAATACAAGTGCAAAAGTGGTTTCCTGCACCAAGACAAGTGCGAAAAGTGGTTTTTCAACACTAACACAAGTGCGAAAAGTGGTTTTTCAACACTAACACAAGTGCGAAAAGTGGTTTTTCAACACTAACACAAGTGCAAAAAGTGTTTTTTCCACACTAATGCAAGTGCAAAAGTGGTTTCCTGCACCAACAAAAGTGCGAAAAGTGGTTTTTCAACACTAACACAAGTGCGAAAAGTGGTTTTTCAACACTAACAGAAGTGCGAAAAGTGGTTTTTCAACACTAACACAAGTGCGAAAAGTGGTTTTTCCACACTAATGCAAGTGCAAAAGTGGTTTCCTGCACCAACACAAGTGCGAAAAGTGGTTTTTCAACACTAACACAAGTGCGAAAAGTGGTTTTTCAACACTATCACAAGTGCAAAAAGTGTTTTTTCCACACTAATACAAGTGCAAAAGTGGTTTCCTGCACCAACACAAGTGCGAAAAGTGGTTTTTCAACACTAACACAAGTGCGAAAAGTGGTTTTTCAACACTAACACAAGTGCAAAAAGTGTTTTTTCCACACCAATACAAGTGCAAAAGTGGTTTCCTGCACCAACACGAGTGCGAAAAGTGGTTTTTCAACACTAACACAAGTGCGAAAAGTGGTTTTTCAACAATATCACAAGTGCAAAAAGTGTTTTTTCCACACTAATACAAGTGCAAAAGTGGTTTCCTGCACCAACACAAGTGCGAAAAGTGGTTTTTCAACACTAACACAAGTGCGAAAAGTGGTTTTTCAACACTAACACAAGTGCGAAAAGTGGTTTTTCAACACTATCACAAGTGCAAAAAGTATTTTTTCCACACTAATACAAGTGCAAAAAGTGTTTTTTCCACACTAATACAAGTGCAAAAGTGGTTTCCTGCACAAGCACAAGTGCGAAAAGTGGTTTTTCAACACTAACACAAGTGCGAAAAGTGGTATTTCAACACTAACACAAGTGCGAAAAAGTGGTTTTTCAATACTAACACAAGTGCGAAAAGTGGTTTTTCCACACTAATACAAGTGCAAAAGTGGTTTCCTGCACCAACACAAGTGCGAAACGTGGTTTTTCAACACTAACACAAGTGCGAAAAGTGGTTTTTCCACACTATCACAAGTGCAAAAAGTGTTTTTTCCACACTAATACAAGTGCAAAAGTGGTTTCCTGCACCAACTCAAGTGCGAAAAGTGGTTTTTCAACACTAACCCAAGTGCAAAAAGTGGTTTTTCAACACTATCACAAGTGCAAAACGTGTTTTTTCCACACTAATACAAGTGCAAAAGTGGTTTCCTGCACCAACACAAGTGCGAAAAGTGGTTTTTCAACACTAACACAAGTGCGAAAAGTGGTTTTTCAACAATATCACAAGTGCAAAAAGTGTTTTTTCCACACTAATACAAGTGCAAAAGTGGTTTCCTGCACCAACACAAGTACGAAAAGTGGTTTTTCAACACTAACACAAGTGCGAAAAGTGGTTTTTCAACACTAACACAAGTGCGAAAAGTGGTTTTTCCACACTAATACAAGTGCAAAAGTGGTTTCCTGCACCAACACAAGTGCGAAAAGTGGTTTTTCAACACTAACACAAGTGCGAAACGTGGTTTTTCAACACTATCACAAGTGCAAAAAGTGTTTTTTCCACACTAATACAAGTGCAAAAGTGGTTTCCTGCACAAACACAAGTGCGAAAAGTGGTTTTTCAACACTAACATAAGTGCGAAAAGTGGTTTTTCAACACTAACACAAGTGCGAAAAGTGGTTTTTCCACACTAATACAAGTGCAAAAGTGGTTTCCTGCACCAACACAAGTGCGAAAGGTGGTTTTTCAACACTAACACAAGTGCGAAAAGTGGTTTTTCAACAATATCACAAGTGCAAAAAGTGTTTTTTCCACACTAATACAAGTGCAAAAGTGGTTTCCTGCACCAACACAAGTGCGAAAAGCGGTTTTTCAACACTAACACAAGTGCGAAAAGTGGTTTTTCAACACTAACACAAGTGCGAAAAGTGGTTTTTCAACACTATCACAAGTGCAAAAAGTATTTTTTCCACACTAATACAAGTGCAAAAGTGGTTTCCTGCACCAACACAAGTGCGAAAAGTGGTTTTTCAACACTAACACAAGTGCGAAAAGTGGTTTTTCAACACTAACACAAGTGCGAAAAGTGGTTTTTCCACACTAATACAAGTGCAAAAGTGGTTTCCTGCACCAACACAAGTGCGAAAAGTGGTTTTTCAACACTAACACAAGTGCGAAAAGTGGTTTTTCAACACTAACACAAGTGCGAAAAGTGGTTTTTCCACACTAATACAAGTGCAAAAGTGGTTTCCTGCACCAACACAAGTGCGAAAAGTGGTTTTTCAACACTAACACAAGTGCGAAACGTGGTTTTTCAACACTATCACAAGTGCAAAAAGTGTTTTTTCCACACCAATACAAGTGCAAAAGTGGTTTCCTGCACAAACACAAGTGCGAAAAGTGGTTTTTCAACACTAACATAAGTGCGAAAAGTGGTTTTTCAACACTAACACAAGTGCGAAAAGTGGTTTTTCCACACTAATACAAGTGCAAAAGTGGTTTCCTGCAACAACACAAGTGCGAAAAGTGGTTTTTCAACACTAACACAAGTGCGAAAAGTGGTTTTTCAACAATATCACAAGTGCAAAAAGTGTTTTTTCCACACTAATACAAGTGCAAAAGTGGTTTCCTGCACCAAGACAAGTGCGAAAAGTGGTTTTTCAACACTAACACAAGTGCGAAAAGTGGTTTTTCAACACTAACACAAGTGCAAAAAGTGTTTTTTCCACACTAATGCAAGTGCAAAAGTGGTTTCCTGCACCAACAAAAGTGCGAAAAGTGGTTTTTCAACACTAACACAAGTGCGAAAAGTGGTTTTTCAACACTAACAGAAGTGCGAAAAGTGGTTTTTCAACACTAACACAAGTGCGAAAAGTGGTTTTTCCACACTAATGCAAGTGCAAAAGTGGTTTCCTGCACCAACACAAGTGCGAAAAGTGGTTTTTCAACACTAACACAAGTGCGAAAAGTGGTTTTTCAACACTGTCACAAGTGCAAAAAGTGTTTTTTCCACACTAATACAAGTGCAAAAGTGGTTTCCTGCACCAACACAAGTGCGAAAAGTGGTTTTTCAACACTAACACAAGTGCGAAAAGTGGTTTTTCAACACTAACACAAGTGCAAAAAGTGTTTTTTCCACACCAATACAAGTGCAAAAGTGGTTTCCTGCACCAACACGAGTGCGAAAAGTGGTTTTTCAACACTAACACAAGTGCGAAAAGTGGTTTTTCAACAATATCACAAGTGCAAAAAGTGTTTTTTCCACACTAATACAAGTGCAAAAGTGGTTTCCTGCACCAACACAAGTGCGAAAAGTGGTTTTTCAACACTAACACAAGTGCGAAAAGTGGTTTTTCAACACTAACACAAGTGCGAAAAGTGGTTTTTCAACACTATCACAAGTGCAAAAAGTATTTTTTCCACACTAATACAAGTGCAAAAAGTGTTTTTTCCACACTAATACAAGTGCAAAAGTGGTTTCCTGCACAAGCACAAGTGCGAAAAGTGGTTTTTCAACACTAACACAAGTGCGAAAAGTGGTATTTCAACACTAACACAAGTGCGAAAAAGTGGTTTTTCAATACTAACACAAGTGCGAAAAGTGGTTTTTCCACACTAATACAAGTGCAAAAGTGGTTTCCTGCACCAACACAAGTGCGAAACGTGGTTTTTCAACACTAACACAAGTGCGAAAAGTGGTTTTTCCACACTATCACAAGTGCAAAAAGTGTTTTTTCCACACTAATACAAGTGCAAAAGTGGTTTCCTGCACCAACTCAAGTGCGAAAAGTGGTTTTTCAACACTAACACAAGTGCGAAAAGTGGTTTTCAACACTAACACAAGTGCGAAAAGTGTTTTTCCACACTAATACAAGTGCGAAAGTGGTTTCCTGCACCAACACAAGTGCGAAAAGTGGTTTTTCAACACTAACACAAGTGCGAAAAGTGGTTTTTCAACACTACCACCAGTGCGAAAAGTGGTTTTTCAACACTGACACAAGTGCGAAAAGTGGTTTTTCCACACTAATACAAGTGCAAAAGTGGTTTCCTGCACCAACACAAGTGCGAAAAGTGGTTTTTCAACACTAACACAAGTGCGAAAAGTGGTTTTTCAACACTAACACAAGTGCGACAAGTGTTTTTTCAACACTAACACAAGTGCGAAAAGTGGTTTTTCCATACTAATACAAGTGCAAAAGTGGTTTCCTGCACCAACACAAGTGCCAAAAGTGGTTTTTCAACACTAACACAAGTGCGAAAAGTGGTTTTTCCACACTAATACAAGTGCAAAAGTGGTTTCCTGCACCAACACAAGTGCGAAAAGTGGTTTTTCAACACTAACACAAGTGCGAAAAGTGGTTTTTCAACACTAACACAAGTGCGAAAAGTGGTTTTTAAACACTAACACAAGTGCCAAAAGTGGTTTTTCAACACTAACACAAGTGCGAAAAGTGGTTTTTCCACACTAATACAAGTGCAAAAGTGGTTTCCTGCACCAACACAAGTGCCAAATGTGGTTTTTCAACACTAACACAAGTGCGAAAAGTGGTTTTTCAACACTATCACAAGTGCAAAAAGTATTTTTTCCACACTAATACAAGTGCAAAAGTGGTTTCCTGCACCAACACAAGTGCGAAAAGTGGTTTTTCAACACTAACACAAGTGCGAAAAGTGGTTTTTCAACACTAACACAAGTGTGAAAAGTGGTTTTTCCACACTAATACAAGTGCAAAAGTGGTTTCCTGCACCAACACAAGTGCGAAAAGTGGTTTTTCAACACTAACACAAGTGCGAAAAGTGGATTTTCAACACTAACACAAGTGCGAAAAGTGGTTTTTCCACACTAATACAAGTGCAAAAGTGGTTTCCTGCACCAACACAAGTGCGAAAAGTGGTTTTTCAACACTAACACAAGTGCGAAACGTGGTTTTTCAACACTATCACAAGTGCAAAAAGTGTTTTTCCACACTAATACAAGTGCAAAAGTGGTTTCCTGCACAAACACAAGTGCGAAAAGTGGTTTTTCAACACTAACATAAGTGCGAAAAGTGGTTTTTCAACACTAACACAAGTGCGAAAAGTGGTTTTTCCACACTAATACAAGTGCAAAAGTGGTTTCCTGCACCAACACAAGTGCGAAAAGTGGTTTTTCAACACTAACACAAGTGCGAAAAGTGGTTTTTCAACAATATCACAAGTGCAAAAAGTGTTTTTTCCACACTAATACAAGTGCAAAAGTGGTTTCCTGCACCAACACAAGTGCGAAAAGTGGTTTTTCAACACTAACACAAGTGCGAAAAGTGGTTTTTCAACACTAACACAAGTGCGAAAAGTGGTTTTTCCACACTAATACAAGTGCAAAAGTGGTTTCCTGCACCAACACAAGTGCGAAAAGTGGTTTTTCAACACTAACACAAGTGCGAAACGTGGTTTTTCAACACTATCACAAGTGCAAAAAGTGTTTTTTCCACACTAATACAAGTGCAAAAGTGGTTTCCTGCACCAACACAAGTGCGAAAAGTGGTTTTTCAACACTAACACAAGTGCGAAAAGTGGTTTTTCAACACTAACACAAGTGCGAAAAGTGGTTTTTCCACACTAATACAAGTGCAAAAGTGGTTTCCTGCACCAACACAAGTGCGAAAAGTGGTTTTTCAACACTAACACAAGTGCGAAAAGTGGTTTTTCAACAATATCACAAGTGCAAAAAGTGTTTTTTGCCACACTAATACAAGTGCAAAAGTGGTTTCCTGCACCAACACAAGTGCGAAAAGTGGTTTTTCAACACTAACACAAGTGCGAAAAGTGGTTTTTCAACACTAACACAAGTGCGAAAAGTGGTTTTTCAACACTATCACAAGTGCAAAAAGTATTTTTTCCACACTAATACAAGTGCAAAAAGTGTTTTTTCCACACTAATACAAGTGCAAAAGTGGTTTCCTGCACCAACACAAGTGCGAAAAGTGGTTTTTCAACACTAACACAAGTGCGAAAAGTGGTTTTTCAACAATATCACAAGTGCAAAAAGTGTTTTTTGCCACACTAATACAAGTGCAAAAGTGGTTTCCTGCACCAACACAAGTGCGAAAAGTGGTTTTTCAACACTAACACAAGTGCGAAAAGTGGTTTTTCAACACTAACACAAGTGCGAAAAGTGGTTTTTCAACACTATCACAAGTGCAAAAAGTATTTTTTCCACACTAATACAAGTGCAAAAAGTGTTTTTTCCACACTAATACAAGTGCAAAAGTGGTTTCCTGCACCAACACAAGTGCGAAAAGTGGTTTTTCAACACTAACACAAGTGCGAAAAGTGGTTTTTCAACAATATCACAAGTGCAAAAAGTGTTTTTTGCCACACTAATACAAGTGCAAAAGTGGTTTCCTGCACCAACACAAGTGCGAAAAGTGGTTTTTCAACACTAACACAAGTGCGAAAAGTGGTTTTTCAACACTAACACAAGTGCGAAAAGTGGTTTTTCAACACTATCACAAGTGCAAAAAGTATTTTTTCCACACTAATACAAGTGCAAAAAGTGTTTTTTCCACACTAATACAAGTGCAAAAGTGGTTTCCTGCACAAGCACAAGTGCGAAAAGTGGTTTTTCAACACTAACACAAGTGCGAAAAGTGGTATTTCAACACTAACACAAGTGCGAAAAAGTGGTTTTTCAACACTAACACAAGTGTGAAAAGTGGTTTTTCCACACTAATACAAGTGCAAAAGTGGTTTCCTGCACCAACACAAGTGCGAAACGTGGTTTTTCAACACTAACACAAGTGCGAAAAGTGGTTTTTCCACACTATCACAAGTGCAAAAAGTGTTTTTTCCACACTAATACAAGTGCAAAAGTGGTTTCCTGCACCAACTCAAGTGCGAAAAGTGGTTTTTCAACACTAACACAAGTGCGAAAAGTGGTTTTCAACACTATCACAAGTGCGAAAAGTGTTTTTCCACACTAATACAAGTGCGAAAGTGGTTTCCTGCACCAACACAAGTGCGAAAAGTGGTTTTTCAACACTAACACAAGTGCGAAAAGTGGTTTTTCAACACTACCACCAGTGCGAAAAGTGGTTTTTCAACACTGACACAAGTGCGAAAAGTGGTTTTTCCACACTAATACAAGTGCAAAAGTGGTTTCCTGCACCAACACAAGTGCGAAAAGTGGTTTTTCAACACTAACACAAGTGCGAAAAGTGGTTTTTCAACACTAACACAAGTGCGACAAGTGGTTTTTCAACACTGACACAAGTGCGAAAAGTGGTTTTTCAACACTAACACAAGTGCGAAAAGTGGTTTTTCCACACTAATACAAGTGCAAAAGTGGTTTCCTGCACCAACACAAGTGCGAAAAGTGGTTTTTCAACACTAACACAAGTGCAAAAAGTGGTTTTTCAACACTATCACAAGTGCAAAAAGTGTTTTTTCCACACTAATACAAGTGCAAAAGTGGTTTCCTGCACAAGCACAAGTGCGAAAAGTGGTTTTTCAACACTAACACAAGTGCGAAAAGTGGTATTTCAACACTAACACAAGTGCGAAAAAGTGGTTTTTCAATACTAACACAAGTGCGAAAAGTGGTTTTTCCACACTAATACAAGTGCAAAAGTGGTTTCCTGCACCAACACAAGTGCGAAACGTGGTTTTTCAACACTAACACAAGTGCGAAAAGTGGTTTTTCCACACTATCACAAGTGCAAAAAGTGTTTTTTCCACACTAATACAAGTGCAAAAGTGGTTTCCTGCACCAACTCAAGTGCGAAAAGTGGTTTTTCAACACTAACACAAGTGCGAAAAGTGGTTTTTCAACACTAACACAAGTGCGAAAAGTGTTTTTCCACACTAATACAAGTGCGAAAGTGGTTTCCTGCACCAACACAAGTGCGAAAAGTGGTTTTTCAACACTAACACAAGTGCGAAAAGTGGTTTTTCAACACTACCACCAGTGCGAAAAGTGGTTTTTCAACACTGACACAAGTGCGAAAAGTGGTTTTTCCACACTAATACAAGTGCAAAAGTGGTTTCCTGCACCAACACAAGTGCGAAAAGTGGTTTTTCAACACTAACACAAGTGCGAAAAGTGGTTTTTCAACACTAACACAAGTGCGACAAGTGTTTTTTCAACACTAACACAAGTGCGAAAAGTGGTTTTTCCATACTAATACAAGTGCAAAAGTGGTTTCCTGCACCAACACAAGTGCGAAAAGTGGTTTTTCAACACTAACACAAGTGCGAAAAGTGGTTTTTAAACACTAACACAAGTGCCAAAAGTGGTTTTTCAACACTAACACAAGTGCGAAAAGTGGTTTTTCCACACTAATACAAGTGCAAAAGTGGTTTCCTGCACCAACACAAGTGCCAAAAGTGGTTTTTCAACACTAACACAAGTGCGAAAAGTGGTTTTTCAACACTATCACAAGTGCAAAAAGTATTTTTTCCACACTAATACAAGTGCAAAAGTGGTTTCCTGCACCAACACAAGTGCGAAAAGTGGTTTTTCAACACTAACACAAGTGCGAAAAGTGGTTTTTCAACACTAACACAAGTGTGAAAAGTGGTTTTTCCACACTAATACAAGTGCAAAAGTGGTTTCCTGCACCAACACAAGTGCGAAAAGTGGTTTTTCAACACTAACACAAGTGCGAAAAGTGGTTTTTCAACACTAACACAAGTACGAAAAGTGGTTTTTCCACACTAATACAAGTGCAAAAGTGGTTTCCTGCACCAACACAAGTGCGAAAAGTGGTTTTTCAACACTAACACAAGTGCGAAACGTGGTTTTTCAACACTATCACAAGTGCAAAAAGTGTTTTTCCACACTAATACAAGTGCAAAAGTGGTTTCCTGCACAAACACAAGTGCGAAAAGTGGTTTTTCAACACTAACATAAGTGCGAAAAGTGGTTTTTCAACACTAACACAAGTGCGAAAAGTGGTTTTTCCACACTAATACAAGTGCAAAAGTGGTTTCCTGCACCAACACAAGTGCGAAAAGTGGTTTTTCAACACTAACACAAGTGCGAAAAGTGGTTTTTCAACAATATCACAAGTGCAAAAAGTGTTTTTTCCACACTAATACAAGTGCAAAAGTGGTTTCCTGCACCAACACAAGTGCGAAAAGTGGTTTTTCAACACTAACACAAGTGCGAAAAGTGGTTTTTCAACACTAACACAAGTGCGAAAAGTGGTTTTTCCACACTAATACAAGTGCAAAAGTGGTTTCCTGCACCAACACAAGTGCGAAAAGTGGTTTTTCAACACTAACACAAGTGCGAAACGTGGTTTTTCAACACTCACTATCACAAGTGCAAAAAGTGTTTTTTCCACACTAATACAAGTGCAAAAGTGGTTTCCTGCACAAACACAAGTGCGAAAAGTGGTTTTTCAACACTAACATAAGTGCGAAAAGTGGTTTTTCAACACTAACACAAGTGCGAAAAGTGGTTTTTCCACACTAATACAAGTGCAAAAGTGGTTTCCTGCACCAACACAAGTGCGAAAAGTGGTTTTTCAACACTAACACAAGTGCGAAAAGTGGTTTTTCAACAATATCACAAGTGCAAAAAGTGTTTTTTGCCACACTAATACAAGTGCAAAAGTGGTTTCCTGCACCAACACAAGTGCGAAAAGTGGTTTTTCAACACTAACACAAGTGCGAAAAGTGGTTTTTCAACACTAACACAAGTGCGAAAAGTGGTTTTTCAACACTATCACAAGTGCAAAAAGTATTTTTTCCACACTAATACAAGTGCAAAAAGTGTTTTTTCCACACTAATACAAGTGCAAAAGTGGTTTCCTGCACAAGCACAAGTGCGAAAAGTGGTTTTTCAACACTAACACAAGTGCGAAAAGTGGTATTTCAACACTAACACAAGTGCGAAAAAGTGGTTTTTCAACACTAACACAAGTGTGAAAAGTGGTTTTTCCACACTAATACAAGTGCAAAAGTGGTTTCCTGCACCAACACAAGTGCGAAACGTGGTTTTTCAACACTAACACAAGTGCGAAAAGTGGTTTTTCCACACTATCACAAGTGCAAAAAGTGTTTTTTCCACACTAATACAAGTGCAAAAGTGGTTTCCTGCACCAACTCAAGTGCGAAAAGTGGTTTTTCAACACTAACACAAGTGCGAAAAGTGGTTTTCAACACTATCACAAGTGCGAAAAGTGTTTTTCCACACTAATACAAGTGCGAAAGTGGTTTCCTGCACCAACACAAGTGCGAAAAGTGGTTTTTCAACACTAACACAAGTGCGAAAAGTGGTTTTTCAACACTACCACCAGTGCGAAAAGTGGTTTTTCAACACTGACACAAGTGCGAAAAGTGGTTTTTCCACACTAATACAAGTGCAAAAGTGGTTTCCTGCACCAACACAAGTGCGAAAAGTGGTTTTTCAACACTAACACAAGTGCGAAAAGTGGTTTTTCAACACTAACACAAGTGCGACAAGTGTTTTTTCAACACTAACACAAGTGCGAAAAGTGGTTTTTCCATACTAATACAAGTGCAAAAGTGGTTTCCTGCACCAACACAAGTGCGAAAAGTGGTTTTTCAACACTAACACAAGTGCGAAAAGTGGTTTTTAAACACTAACACAAGTGCCAAAAGTGGTTTTTCAACACTAACACAAGTGCGAAAAGTGGTTTTTCCACACTAATACAAGTGCAAAAGTGGTTTCCTGCACCAACACAAGTGCCAAAAGTGGTTTTTCAACACTAACACAAGTGCGAAAAGTGGTTTTTCAACACTATCACAAGTGCAAAAAGTATTTTTTCCACACTAATACAAGTGCAAAAGTGGTTTCCTGCACCAACACAAGTGCGAAAAGTGGTTTTTCAACACTAACACAAGTGCGAAAAGTGGTTTTTCAACACTAACACAAGTGTGAAAAGTGGTTTTTCCACACTAATACAAGTGCAAAAGTGGTTTCCTGCACCAACACAAGTGCGAAAAGTGGTTTTTCAACACTAACACAAGTGCGAAAAGTGGTTTTTCAACACTAACACAAGTGCGAAAAGTGGTTTTTCCACACTAATACAAGTGCAAAAGTGGTTTCCTGCACCAACACAAGTGCGAAACGTGGTTTTTCAACACTATCACAAGTGCAAAAAGTGTTTTTCCACACGAATACAAGTGCAAAAGTGGTTTCCTGCACAAACACAAGTGCGAAAAGTGGTTTTTCAACACTAACATAAGTGCGAAAAGTGGTTTTTCAACACTAACACAAGTGCGAAAAGTGGTTTTTCCACACTAATACAAGTGCAAAAGTGGTTTCCTGCACCAACACAAGTGCGAAAAGTGGTTTTTCAACACTAACACAAGTGCGAAAAGTGGTTTTTCAACAATATCACAAGTGCAAAAAGTGTTTTTTCCACACTAATACAAGTGCAAAAGTGGTTTCCTGAACCAACACAAGTGCGAAAAGTGGTTTTTCAACACTAACACAAGTGCGAAAAGTGGTTTTTCAACACTAACACAAGTGCGAAAAGTGGTTTTTCCACACTAATACAAGTGCAAAAGTGGTTTCCTGCACCAACACAAGTGCGAAAAGTGGTTTTTCAACACTAACACAAGTGCGAAACGTGGTTTTTCAACACTATCACAAGTGCAAAAAGTGTTTTTTCCACACTAATACAAGTGCAAAAGTGGTTTCCTGCACAAACACAAGTGCGAAAAGTGGTTTTTCAACACTAACATAAGTGCGAAAAGTGGTTTTTCAACACTAACACAAGTGCGAAAAGTGGTTTTTCCACACTAATACAAGTGCAAAAGTGGTTTCCTGCACCAACACAAGTGCGAAAAGTGGTTTTTCAACACTAACACAAGTGCGAAAAGTGGTTTTTCAACAATATCACAAGTGCAAAAAGTGTTTTTTCCACACTAATACAAGTGCAAAAGTGGTTTCCTGCACCAACACAAGTGCGAAAAGTGGTTTTTCAACACTAACACAAGTGCGAAAAGTGGTTTTTCAACACTAACACAAGTGCGAAAAGTGGTTTTTCAACACTATCACAAGTGCAAAAAGTATTTTTTCCACACTAATACAAGTGCAAAAGTGGTTTCCTGCACCAACACAAGTGCGAAAAGTGGTTTTTCAACACTAACACAAGTGCGAAAAGTGGTTTTTCAACACTAACACAAGTGCGAAAAGTGGTTTTTCCACACTAATACAAGTGCAAAAGTGGTTTCCTGCACCAACACAAGTGCGAAAAGTGGTTTTTCAACACTAACACAAGTGCGAAAAGTGGTTTTTCAACACTAACACAAGTGCGAAAAGTGGTTTTTCCACACTAATACAAGTGCAAAAGTGGTTTCCTGCACCAACACAAGTGCGAAAAGTGGTTTTTCAACACTAACACAAGTGCGAAACGTGGTTTTTCAACACTATCACAAGTGCAAAAAGTGTTTTTTCCACACTAATACAAGTGCAAAAGTGGTTTCCTGCACAAACACAAGTGCGAAAAGTGGTTTTTCAACACTAACATAAGTGCGAAAAGTGGTTTTTCAACACTAACACAAGTGCGAAAAGTGGTTTTTCCACACTAATACAAGTGCAAAAGTGGTTTCCTGCAACAACACAAGTGCGAAAAGTGGTTTTTCAACACTAACACAAGTGCGAAAAGTGGTTTTTCAACAATATCACAAGTGCAAAAAGTGTTTTTTCCACACTAATACAAGTGCAAAAGTGGTTTCCTGCACCAAGACAAGTGCGAAAAGTGGTTTTTCAACACTAACACAAGTGCGAAAAGTGGTTTTTCAACACTAACACAAGTGCGAAAAGTGGTTTTTCAACACTAACACAAGTGCAAAAAGTGTTTTTTCCACACTAATGCAAGTGCAAAAGTGGTTTCCTGCACCAACAAAAGTGCGAAAAGTGGTTTTTCAACACTAACACAAGTGCGAAAAGTGGTTTTTCAACACTAACAGAAGTGCGAAAAGTGGTTTTTCAACACTAACACAAGTGTGAAAAGTGGTTTTTCCACACTAATGCAAGTGCAAAAGTGGTTTCCTGCACCAACACAAGTGCGAAAAGTGGTTTTTCAACACTAACACAAGTGCGAAAAGTGGTTTTTCAACACTATCACAAGTGCAAAAAGTGTTTTTTCCACACTAATACAAGTGCAAAAGTGGTTTCCTGCACCAACACAAGTGCGAAAAGTGGTTTTTCAACACTAACACAAGTGCGAAAAGTGGTTTTTCAACACTAACACAAGTGCAAAAAGTGTTTTTTCCACACCAATACAAGTGCAAAAGTGGTTTCCTGCACCAACACGAGTGCGAAAAGTGGTTTTTCAACACTAACACAAGTGCGAAAAGTGGTTTTTCAACAATATCACAAGTGCAAAAAGTGTTTTTTCCACACTAATACAAGTGCAAAAGTGGTTTCCTGCACCAACACAAGTGCGAAAAGTGGTTTTTCAACACTAACACAAGTGCGAAAAGTGGTTTTTCAACACTAACACAAGTGCGAAAAGTGGTTTTTCAACACTATCACAAGTGCAAAAAGTATTTTTTCCACACTAATACAAGTGCAAAAAGTGTTTTTTCCACACTAATACAAGTGCAAAAGTGGTTTCCTGCACAAGCACAAGTGCGAAAAGTGGTTTTTCAACACTAACACAAGTGCGAAAAGTGGTATTTCAACACTAACACAAGTGCGAAAAAGTGGTTTTTCAATACTAACACAAGTGCGAAAAGTGGTTTTTCCACACTAATACAAGTGCAAAAGTGGTTTCCTGCACCAACACAAGTGCGAAACGTGGTTTTTCAACACTAACACAAGTGCGAAAAGTGGTTTTTCCACACTATCACAAGTGCAAAAAGTGTTTTTTCCACACTAATACAAGTGCAAAAGTGGTTTCCTGCACCAACTCAAGTGCGAAAAGTGGTTTTTCAACACTAACCCAAGTGCAAAGTGGTTTTTCAACACTATCACAAGTGCAAAACGTGTTTTTTCCACACTAATACAAGTGCAAAAGTGGTTTCCTGCACCAACACAAGTGCGAAAAGTGGTTTTTCAACACTAACACAAGTGCGAAAAGTGGTTTTTCAACAATATCACAAGTGCAAAAAGTGTTTTTTCCACACTAATACAAGTGCAAAAGTGGTTTCCTGCACCAACACAAGTACGAAAAGTGGTTTTTCAACACTAACACAAGTGCGAAAAGTGGTTTTTCAACACTAACACAAGTGCGAAAAGTGGTTTTTCCACACTAATACAAGTGCAAAAGTGGTTTCCTGCACCAACACAAGTGCGAAAAGTGGTTTTTCAACACTAACACAAGTGCGAAACGTGGTTTTTCAACACTATCACAAGTGCAAAAAGTGTTTTTTCCACACTAATACAAGTGCAAAAGTGGTTTCCTGCACAAACACAAGTGCGAAAAGTGGTTTTTCAACACTAACATAAGTGCGAAAAGTGGTTTTTCAACACTAACACAAGTGCGAAAAGTGGTTTTTCCACACTAATACAAGTGCAAAAGTGGTTTCCTGCACCAACACAAGTGCGAAAGGTGGTTTTTCAACACTAACACAAGTGCGAAAAGTGGTTTTTCAACAATATCACAAGTGCAAAAAGTGTTTTTTCCACACTAATACAAGTGCAAAAGTGGTTTCCTGCACCAACACAAGTGCGAAAAGCGGTTTTTCAACACTAACACAAGTGCGAAAAGTGGTTTTTCAACACTAACACAAGTGCGAAAAGTGGTTTTTCAACACTATCACAAGTGCAAAAAGTATTTTTTCCACACTAATACAAGTGCAAAAGTGGTTTCCTGCACCAACACAAGTGCGAAAAGTGGTTTTTCAACACTAACACAAGTGCGAAAAGTGGTTTTTCAACACTAACACAAGTGCGAAAAGTGGTTTTTCCACACTAATACAAGTGCAAAAGTGGTTTCCTGCACCAACACAAGTGCGAAAAGTGGTTTTTCAACACTAACACAAGTGCGAAAAGTGGTTTTTCAACACTAACACAAGTGCGAAAAGTGGTTTTTCCACACTAATACAAGTGCAAAAGTGGTTTCCTGCACCAACACAAGTGCGAAAAGTGGTTTTTCAACACTAACACAAGTGCGAAACGTGGTTTTTCAACACTATCACAAGTGCAAAAAGTGTTTTTTCCACACCAATACAAGTGCAAAAGTGGTTTCCTGCACAAACACAAGTGCGAAAAGTGGTTTTTCAACACTAACATAAGTGCGAAAAGTGGTTTTTCAACACTAACACAAGTGCGAAAAGTGGTTTTTCCACACTAATACAAGTGCAAAAGTGGTTTCCTGCAACAACACAAGTGCGAAAAGTGGTTTTTCAACACTAACACAAGTGCGAAAAGTGGTTTTTCAACAATATCACAAGTGCAAAAAGTGTTTTTTCCACACTAATACAAGTGCAAAAGTGGTTTCCTGCACCAAGACAAGTGCGAAAAGTGGTTTTTCAACACTAACACAAGTGCGAAAAGTGGTTTTTCAACACTAACACAAGTGCAAAAAGTGTTTTTTCCACACTAATGCAAGTGCAAAAGTGGTTTCCTGCACCAACAAAAGTGCGAAAAGTGGTTTTTCAACACTAACACAAGTGCGAAAAGTGGTTTTTCAACACTAACAGAAGTGCGAAAAGTGGTTTTTCAACACTAACACAAGTGCGAAAAGTGGTTTTTCCACACTAATGCAAGTGCAAAAGTGGTTTCCTGCACCAACACAAGTGCGAAAAGTGGTTTTTCAACACTAACACAAGTGCGAAAAGTGGTTTTTCAACACTGTCACAAGTGCAAAAAGTGTTTTTTCCACACTAATACAAGTGCAAAAGTGGTTTCCTGCACCAACACAAGTGCGAAAAGTGGTTTTTCAACACTAACACAAGTGCGAAAAGTGGTTTTTCAACACTAACACAAGTGCAAAAAGTGTTTTTTCCACACCAATACAAGTGCAAAAGTGGTTTCCTGCACCAACACGAGTGCGAAAAGTGGTTTTTCAACACTAACACAAGTGCGAAAAGTGGTTTTTCAACAATATCACAAGTGCAAAAAGTGTTTTTTCCACACTAATACAAGTGCAAAAGTGGTTTCCTGCACCAACACAAGTGCGAAAAGTGGTTTTTCAACACTAACACAAGTGCGAAAAGTGGTTTTTCAACACTAACACAAGTGCGAAAAGTGGTTTTTCAACACTATCACAAGTGCAAAAAGTATTTTTTCCACACTAATACAAGTGCAAAAAGTGTTTTTTCCACACTAATACAAGTGCAAAAGTGGTTTCCTGCACAAGCACAAGTGCGAAAAGTGGTTTTTCAACACTAACACAAGTGCGAAAAGTGGTATTTCAACACTAACACAAGTGCGAAAAAGTGGTTTTTCAATACTAACACAAGTGCGAAAAGTGGTTTTTCCACACTAATACAAGTGCAAAAGTGGTTTCCTGCACCAACACAAGTGCGAAACGTGGTTTTTCAACACTAACACAAGTGCGAAAAGTGGTTTTTCCACACTATCACAAGTGCAAAAAGTGTTTTTTCCACACTAATACAAGTGCAAAAGTGGTTTCCTGCACCAACTCAAGTGCGAAAAGTGGTTTTTCAACACTAACACAAGTGCGAAAAGTGGTTTTCAACACTAACACAAGTGCGAAAAGTGTTTTTCCACACTAATACAAGTGCGAAAGTGGTTTCCTGCACCAACACAAGTGCGAAAAGTGGTTTTTCAACACTAACACAAGTGCGAAAAGTGGTTTTTCAACACTACCACCAGTGCGAAAAGTGGTTTTTCAACACTGACACAAGTGCGAAAAGTGGTTTTTCCACACTAATACAAGTGCAAAAGTGGTTTCCTGCACCAACACAAGTGCGAAAAGTGGTTTTTCAACACTAACACAAGTGCGAAAAGTGGTTTTTCAACACTAACACAAGTGCGACAAGTGTTTTTTCAACACTAACACAAGTGCGAAAAGTGGTTTTTCCATACTAATACAAGTGCAAAAGTGGTTTCCTGCACCAACACAAGTGCCAAAAGTGGTTTTTCAACACTAACACAAGTGCGAAAAGTGGTTTTTCCACACTAATACAAGTGCAAAAGTGGTTTCCTGCACCAACACAAGTGCGAAAAGTGGTTTTTCAACACTAACACAAGTGCGAAAAGTGGTTTTTCAACACTAACACAAGTGCGAAAAGTGGTTTTTAAACACTAACACAAGTGCCAAAAGTGGTTTTTCAACACTAACACAAGTGCGAAAAGTGGTTTTTCCACACTAATACAAGTGCAAAAGTGGTTTCCTGCACCAACACAAGTGCCAAATGTGGTTTTTCAACACTAACACAAGTGCGAAAAGTGGTTTTTCAACACTATCACAAGTGCAAAAAGTATTTTTTCCACACTAATACAAGTGCAAAAGTGGTTTCCTGCACCAACACAAGTGCGAAAAGTGGTTTTTCAACACTAACACAAGTGCGAAAAGTGGTTTTTCAACACTAACACAAGTGTGAAAAGTGGTTTTTCCACACTAATACAAGTGCAAAAGTGGTTTCCTGCACCAACACAAGTGCGAAAAGTGGTTTTTCAACACTAACACAAGTGCGAAAAGTGGATTTTCAACACTAACACAAGTGCGAAAAGTGGTTTTTCCACACTAATACAAGTGCAAAAGTGGTTTCCTGCACCAACACAAGTGCGAAAAGTGGTTTTTCAACACTAACACAAGTGCGAAACGTGGTTTTTCAACACTATCACAAGTGCAAAAAGTGTTTTTCCACACTAATACAAGTGCAAAAGTGGTTTCCTGCACAAACACAAGTGCGAAAAGTGGTTTTTCAACACTAACATAAGTGCGAAAAGTGGTTTTTCAACACTAACACAAGTGCGAAAAGTGGTTTTTCCACACTAATACAAGTGCAAAAGTGGTTTCCTGCACCAACACAAGTGCGAAAAGTGGTTTTTCAACACTAACACAAGTGCGAAAAGTGGTTTTTCAACAATATCACAAGTGCAAAAAGTGTTTTTTCCACACTAATACAAGTGCAAAAGTGGTTTCCTGCACCAACACAAGTGCGAAAAGTGGTTTTTCAACACTAACACAAGTGCGAAAAGTGGTTTTTCAACACTAACACAAGTGCGAAAAGTGGTTTTTCCACACTAATACAAGTGCAAAAGTGGTTTCCTGCACCAACACAAGTGCGAAAAGTGGTTTTTCAACACTAACACAAGTGCGAAACGTGGTTTTTCAACACTATCACAAGTGCAAAAAGTGTTTTTTCCACACTAATACAAGTGCAAAAGTGGTTTCCTGCACCAACACAAGTGCGAAAAGTGGTTTTTCAACACTAACACAAGTGCGAAAAGTGGTTTTTCAACACTAACACAAGTGCGAAAAGTGGTTTTTCCACACTAATACAAGTGCAAAAGTGGTTTCCTGCACCAACACAAGTGCGAAAAGTGGTTTTTCAACACTAACACAAGTGCGAAACGTGGTTTTTCAACACTATCACAAGTGCAAAAAGTGTTTTTTCCACACTAATACAAGTGCAAAAGTGGTTTCCTGCACAAACACAAGTGCGAAAAGTGGTTTTTCAACACTAACATAAGTGCGAAAAGTGGTTTTTCAACACTAACACAAGTGCGAAAAGTGGTTTTTCCACACTAATACAAGTGCAAAAGTGGTTTCCTGCACCAACACAAGTGCGAAAAGTGGTTTTTCAACACTAACACAAGTGCGAAAAGTGGTTTTTCAACAATATCACAAGTGCAAAAAGTGTTTTTTCCACACTAATACAAGTGCAAAAGTGGTTTCCTGCACCAACACAAGTGCGAAAAGTGGTTTTTCAACACTAACACAAGTGCGAAAAGTGGTTTTTCAACACTAACACAAGTGCGAAAAGTGGTTTTTCAACACTATCACAAGTGCAAAAAGTATTTTTTCCACACTAATACAAGTGCAAAAGTGGTTTCCTGCACCAACACAAGTGCGAAAAGTGGTTTTTCAACACTAACACAAGTGCGAAAAGTGGTTTTTCAACACTAACACAAGTGCGAAAAGTGGTTTTTCCACACTAATACAAGTGCAAAAGTGGTTTCCTGCACCAACACAAGTGCGAAAAGTGGTTTTTCAACACTAACACAAGTGCGAAAAGTGGTTTTTCAACACTAACACAAGTGCGAAAAGTGGTTTTTCCACACTAATACAAGTGCAAAAGTGGTTTCCTGCACCAACACAAGTGCGAAAAGTGGTTTTTCAACACTAACACAAGTGCGAAACGTGGTTTTTCAACACTATCACAAGTGCAAAAAGTGTTTTTTCCACACTAATACAAGTGCAAAAGTGGTTTCCTGCACAAACACAAGTGCGAAAAGTGGTTTTTCAACACTAACATAAGTGCGAAAAGTGGTTTTTCAACACTAACACAAGTGCGAAAAGTGGTTTTTCCACACTAATACAAGTGCAAAAGTGGTTTCCTGCACCAACACAAGTGCGAAAAGTGGTTTTTCAACACTAACACAAGTGCGAAAAGTGGTTTTTCAACAATATCACAAGTGCAAAAAGTGTTTTTTCCACACTAATACAAGTGCAAAAGTGGTTTCCTGCACCAAGACAAGTGCGAAAAGTGGTTTTTCAACACTAACACAAGTGCGAAAAGTGGTTTTTCAACACTAACACAAGTGCGAAAAGTGGTTTTTCAACACTAACACAAGTGCAAAAAGTGTTTTTTCCACACTAATGCAAGTGCAAAAGTGGTTTCCTGCACCAACAAAAGTGCGAAAAGTGGTTTTTCAACACTAACACAAGTGCGAAAAGTGGTTTTTCAACACTAACAGAAGTGCGAAAAGTGGTTTTTCAACACTAACACAAGTGCGAAAAGTGGTTTTTCCACACTAATGCAAGTGCAAAAGTGGTTTCCTGCACCAACACAAGTGCGAAAAGTGGTTTTTCAACACTAACACAAGTGCGAAAAGTGGTTTTTCAACACTGTCACAAGTGCAAAAAGTGTTTTTTCCACACTAATACAAGTGCAAAAGTGGTTTCCTGCACCAACACAAGTGCGAAAAGTGGTTTTTCAACACTAACACAAGTGCGAAAAGTGGTTTTTCAACACTAACACAAGTGCAAAAAGTGTTTTTTCCACACCAATACAAGTGCAAAAGTGGTTTCCTGCACCAACACGAGTGCGAAAAGTGGTTTTTCAACACTAACACAAGTGCGAAAAGTGGTTTTTCAACAATATCACAAGTGCAAAAAGTGTTTTTTCCACACTAATACAAGTGCAAAAGTGGTTTCCTGCACCAACACAAGTGCGAAAAGTGGTTTTTCAACACTAACACAAGTGCGAAAAGTGGTTTTTCAACACTAACACAAGTGCGAAAAGTGGTTTTTCAACACTATCACAAGTGCAAAAAGTATTTTTTCCACACTAATACAAGTGCAAAAAGTGTTTTTTCCACACTAATACAAGTGCAAAAGTGGTTTCCTGCACAAGCACAAGTGCGAAAAGTGGTTTTTCAACACTAACACAAGTGCGAAAAGTGGTATTTCAACACTAACACAAGTGCGAAAAAGTGGTTTTTCAATACTAACACAAGTGCGAAAAGTGGTTTTTCCACACTAATACAAGTGCAAAAGTGGTTTCCTGCACCAACACAAGTGCGAAACGTGGTTTTTCAACACTAACACAAGTGCGAAAAGTGGTTTTTCCACACTATCACAAGTGCAAAAAGTGTTTTTTCCACACTAATACAAGTGCAAAAGTGGTTTCCTGCACCAACTCAAGTGCGAAAAGTGGTTTTTCAACACTAACACAAGTGCGAAAAGTGGTTTTCAACACTAACACAAGTGCGAAAAGTGTTTTTCCACACTAATACAAGTGCGAAAGTGGTTTCCTGCACCAACACAAGTGCGAAAAGTGGTTTTTCAACACTAACACAAGTGCGAAAAGTGGTTTTTCAACACTACCACCAGTGCGAAAAGTGGTTTTTCAACACTGACACAAGTGCAAAAAGTGGTTTTTCCACACTAATACAAGTGCAAAAGTGGTTTCCTGCACCAACACAAGTGCGAAAAGTGGTTTTTCAACACTAACACAAGTGCGAAAAGTGGTTTTTCAACACTAACACAAGTGCGACAAGTGTTTTTTCAACACTAACACAAGTGCGAAAAGTGGTTTTTCCATACTAATACAAGTGCAAAAGTGGTTTCCTGCACCAACACAAGTGCCAAAAGTGGTTTTTCAACACTAACACAAGTGCGAAAAGTGGTTTTTCCACACTAATACAAGTGCAAAAGTGGTTTCCTGCACCAACACAAGTGCGAAAAGTGGTTTTTCAACACTAACACAAGTGCGAAAAGTGGTTTTTCAACACTAACACAAGTGTGAAAAGTGGTTTTTCCACACTAATACAAGTGCAAAAGTGGTTTCCTGCACCAACACAAGTGCGAAAAGTGGTTTTTCCACACTAACACAAGTGCGAAAAGTGGATTTTCAACACTAACACAAGTGCGAAAAGTGGTTTTTCCACACTAATACAAGTGCAAAAGTGGTTTCCTGCACCAACACAAGTGCGAAAAGTGGTTTTTCAACACTAACACAAGTGCGAAACGTGGTTTTTCAACACTATCACAAGTGCAAAAAGTGTTTTTCCACACTAATACAAGTGCAAAAGTGGTTTCCTGCACAAACACAAGTGCGAAAAGTGGTTTTTCAACACTAACATAAGTGCGAAAAGTGGTTTTTCAACACTAACACAAGTGCGAAAAGTGGTTTTTCCACACTAATACAAGTGCAAAAGTGGTTTCCTGCACCAACACAAGTGCGAAAAGTGGTTTTTCAACACTAACACAAGTGCGAAAAGTGGTTTTTCAACAATATCACAAGTGCAAAAAGTGTTTTTTCCACACTAATACAAGTGCAAAAGTGGTTTCCTGCACCAACACAAGTGCGAAAAGTGGTTTTTCAACACTAACACAAGTGCGAAAAGTGGTTTTTCAACACTAACACAAGTGCGAAAAGTGGTTTTTCCACACTAATACAAGTGCAAAAGTGGTTTCCTGCACCAACACAAGTGCGAAAAGTGGTTTTTCAACACTAACACAAGTGCGAAACGTGGTTTTTCAACACTATCACAAGTGCAAAAAGTGTTTTTTCCACACTAATACAAGTGCAAAAGTGGTTTCCTGCACAAACACAAGTGCGAAAAGTGGTTTTTCAACACTAACATAAGTGCGAAAAGTGGTTTTTCAACACTAACACAAGTGCGAAAAGTGGTTTTTCCACACTAATACAAGTGCAAAAGTGGTTTCCTGCACCAACACAAGTGCGAAAAGTGGTTTTTCAACACTAACACAAGTGCGAAAAGTGGTTTTTCAACAATATCACAAGTGCAAAAAGTGTTTTTTCCACACTAATACAAGTGCAAAAGTGGTTTCCTGCACCAACACAAGTGCGAAAAGTGGTTTTTCAACACTAACACAAGTGCGAAAAGTGGTTTTTCAACACTAACACAAGTGCGAAAAGTGGTTTTTCAACACTATCACAAGTGCAAAAAGTATTTTTTCCACACTAATACAAGTGCAAAAGTGGTTTCCTGCACCAACACAAGTGCGAAAAGTGGTTTTTCAACACTAACACAAGTGCGAAAAGTGGTTTTTCAACACTAACACAAGTGCGAAAAGTGGTTTTTCCACACTAATACAAGTGCAAAAGTGGTTTCCTGCACCAACACAAGTGCGAAAAGTGGTTTTTCAACACTAACACAAGTGCGAAAAGTGGTTTTTCAACACTAACACAAGTGCGAAAAGTGGTTTTTCCACACTAATACAAGTGCAAAAGTGGTTTCCTGCACCAACACAAGTGCGAAAAGTGGTTTTTCAACACTAACACAAGTGCGAAACGTGGTTTTTCAACACTATCACAAGTGCAAAAAGTGTTTTTTCCACACTAATACAAGTGCAAAAGTGGTTTCCTGCACAAACACAAGTGCGAAAAGTGGTTTTTCAACACTAACATAAGTGCGAAAAGTGGTTTTTCAACACTAACACAAGTGCGAAAAGTGGTTTTTCCACACTAATACAAGTGCAAAAGTGGTTTCCTGCACCAACACAAGTGCGAAAAGTGGTTTTTCAACACTAACACAAGTGCGAAAAGTGGTTTTTCAACAATATCACAAGTGCAAAAAGTGTTTTTTCCACACTAATACAAGTGCAAAAGTGGTTTCCTGCACCAAGACAAGTGCGAAAAGTGGTTTTTCAACACTAACACAAGTGCGAAAAGTGGTTTTTCAACACTAACACAAGTGCGAAAAGTGGTTTTTCAACACTAACACAAGTGCAAAAAGTGTTTTTTCCACACTAATGCAAGTGCAAAAGTGGTTTCCTGCACCAACAAAAGTGCGAAAAGTGGTTTTTCAACACTAACACAAGTGCGAAAAGTGGTTTTTCAACACTAACAGAAGTGCGAAAAGTGGTTTTTCAACACTAACACAAGTGCGAAAAGTGGTTTTTCCACACTAATGCAAGTGCAAAAGTGGTTTCCTGCACCAACACAAGTGCGAAAAGTGGTTTTTCAACACTAACACAAGTGCGAAAAGTGGTTTTTCAACACTATCACAAGTGCAAAAAGTGTTTTTTCCACACTAATACAAGTGCAAAAGTGGTTTCCTGCACCAACACAAGTGCGAAAAGTGGTTTTTCAACACTAACACAAGTGCGAAAAGTGGTTTTTCAACACTAACACAAGTGCAAAAAGTGGTTTTTCAACACTAACACAAGTACGAAAAGTGGTTTGTCCACACTAATACAAGTGCAAAAGTGGTTTCCTGCACCAACACAAGTGCCAAAAGTGGTTTTTCAACACTAACACAAGTGCGAAAAGTGGTTTTTCAACACTAACACAAGTGCGAAAAGTCGTTTTCCACACTAATACAAGTGCAAAAGTGGTTTTCCTGCACCAACACAAGTGCGAAAAGTGGTTTTTCAACACTAACACAAGTGCGAAAAGTGGTTTTTCAACACTTACACAAGTGCAAAAAGTGGTTTTTCCACACTAATACAGGAGCAAAAGTGGTTTCCTGCACAAACACAAGTGCGAAAAGTGGTTTTTCAACACTAACATAAGTGCGAAAAGTGGTTTTTCAACACTAACACAAGTGCGAAAAGTGGTTTTTCCACACTAATACAAGTGCAAAAGTGGTTTCCTGCACCAACACAAGTGCGAAAAGTGGTTTTTCAACACTAACACAAGTGCGAAAAGTGGTTTTTCAACAATATCACAAGTGCAAAAAGTGTTTTTTCCACACTAATACAAGTGCAAAAGTGGTTTCCTGCACCAACACAAGTGCGAAAAGTGGTTTTTCAACACTAACACAAGTGCGAAAAGTGGTTTTTCAACACTAACACAAGTGCGAAAAGTGGTTTTTCAACACTATCACAAGTGCAAAAAGTATTTTTTCCACACTAATACAAGTGCAAAAAGTGTTTTTTCCACACTAATACAAGTGCAAAAGTGGTTTCCTGCACAAGCACAAGTGCGAAAAGTGGTTTTTCAACACTAACACAAGTGCGAAAAGTGGTATTTCAACACTAACACAAGTGCGAAAAAGTGGTTTTTCAATACTAACACAAGTGCGAAAAGTGGTTTTTCCACTCTAATACAAGTGCAAAAGTGGTTTCCTGCACCAACACAAGTGCGAAACGTGGTTTTTCAACACTAACACAAGTGCGAAAAGTGGTTTTTCCACACTATCACAAGTGCAAAAAGTGTTTTTTCAACACTAATACAAGTGCAAAAGTGGTTTCCTGCACCAACTCAAGTGCGAAAAGTGGTTTTTCAACACTAACACAAGTGCGAAAAGTGGTTTTCAACACTAACACAAGTGCGAAAAGTGTTTTTCCACACTAATACAAGTGCGAAAGTGGTTTCCTGCACCAACACAAGTGCGAAAAGTGGTTTTTCAACACTAACACAAGTGCGAAAAGGGGTTTTTCAACACTACCACCAGTGCAAAAAGTGGTTTTTCAACACTGACACAAGTGCGAAAAGTGGTTTTTCCACATTAATACAAGTGCAAAAGTGGTTTCCTGCACCAACACAAGTGCGAAAAGTGGTTTTTCAACACTAACACAAGTGCGAAAAGTGGTTTTTCAACACTAACACAAGTGCGACAAGTGTTTTTTCAACACTAACACAAGTGCGAAAAGTGGTTTTTCCATACTAATACAAGTGCAAAAGTGGTTTCCTGCACCAACACAAGTGCGAAAAGTGGTTTTTCAACACTAACACAAGTGCGAAAAGTGGTTTTTAAACACTAACACAAGTGCCAAAAGTGGTTTTTCAACACTAACACAAGTGCGAAAAGTGGTTTTTCCACACTATCACAAGTGCAAAAAGTATTTTTTCCACACTAATACAAGTGCAAAAGTGGTTTCCTGCACCAACACAAGTGCGAAAAGTGGTTTTTCAACACTAACACAAGTGCGAAAAGTGGTTTTTCAACACTAACACAAGTGTGAAAAGTGGTTTTTCCACACTAATACAAGTGCAAAAGTGGTTTCCTGCACCAACACAAGTGCGAAAAGTGGTTTTTCAACACTAACACAAGTGCGAAAAGTGGTTTTTCAACACTAACACAAGTGCGAAAAGTGGTTTTTCCACACTAATACAAGTGCAAAAGTGGTTTCCTGCACCAACACAAGTGCGAAAAGTGGTTTTTCAACACTAACACAAGTGCGAAACGTGGTTTTTCAACACTATCACAAGTGCAAAAAGTGTTTTTCCACACTAATACAAGTGCAAAAGTGGTTTCCTGCACAAACACAAGTGCGAAAAGTGGTTTTTCAACACTAACATAAGTGCGAAAAGTGGTTTTTCAACACTAACACAAGTGCGAAAAGTGGTTTTTCCACACTAATACAAGTGCAAAAGTGGTTTCCTGCACCAACACAAGTGCGAAAAGTGGTTTTTCAACACTAACACAAGTGCGAAAAGTGGTTTTTCAACAATATCACAAGTGCAAAAAGTGTTTTTTCCACACTAATACAAGTGCAAAAGTGGTTTCCTGCACCAACACAAGTGCGAAAAGTGGTTTTTCAACACTAACACAAGTGCGAAAAGTGGTTTTTCAACACTAACACAAGTGCGAAAAGTGGTTTTTCCACACTAATACAAGTGCAAAAGTGGTTTCCTGCACCAACACAAGTGCGAAAAGTGGTTTTTCAACACTAACACAAGTGCGAAACGTGGTTTTTCAACACTATCACAAGTGCAAAAAGTGTTTTTTCCACACTAATACAAGTGCAAAAGTGGTTTCCTGCACAAACACAAGTGCGAAAAGTGGTTTTTCAACACTAACATAAGTGCGAAAAGTGGTTTTTCAACACTAACACAAGTGCGAAAAGTGGTTTTTCAACACTAACACAAGTGCAAAAAGTGTTTTTTCCACACTAATGCAAGTGCAAAAGTGGTTTCCTGCACCAACAAAAGTGCGAAAAGTGGTTTTTCAACACTAACACAAGTGCGAAAAGTGGTTTTTCAACACTAACAGAAGTGCGAAAAGTGGTTTTTCAACACTAACACAAGTGCGAAAAGTGGTTTTTCCACACTAATGCAAGTGCAAAAGTGGTTTCCTGCACCAACACAAGTGCGAAAAGTGGTTTTTCAACACTAACACAAGTGCGAAAAGTGGTTTTTCAACACTGTCACAAGTGCAAAAAGTGTTTTTTCCACACTAATACAAGTGCAAAAGTGGTTTCCTGCACCAACACAAGTGCGAAAAGTGGTTTTTCAACACTAACACAAGTGCGAAAAGTGGTTTTTCAACACTAACACAAGTGCAAAAAGTGTTTTTTCCACACCAATACAAGTGCAAAAGTGGTTTCCTGCACCAACACGAGTGCGAAAAGTGGTTTTTCAACACTAACACAAGTGCGAAAAGTGGTTTTTCAACAATATCACAAGTGCAAAAAGTGTTTTTTCCACACTAATACAAGTGCAAAAGTGGTTTCCTGCACCAACACAAGTGCGAAAAGTGGTTTTTCAACACTAACACAAGTGCGAAAAGTGGTTTTTCAACACTAACACAAGTGCGAAAAGTGGTTTTTCAACACTATCACAAGTGCAAAAAGTATTTTTTCCACACTAATACAAGTGCAAAAAGTGTTTTTTCCACACTAATACAAGTGCAAAAGTGGTTTCCTGCACAAGCACAAGTGCGAAAAGTGGTTTTTCAACACTAACACAAGTGCGAAAAGTGGTATTTCAACACTAACACAAGTGCGAAAAAGTGGTTTTTCAATACTAACACAAGTGCGAAAAGTGGTTTTTCCACACTAATACAAGTGCAAAAGTGGTTTCCTGCACCAACACAAGTGCGAAACGTGGTTTTTCAACACTAACACAAGTGCGAAAAGTGGTTTTTCCACACTATCACAAGTGCAAAAAGTGTTTTTTCCACACTAATACAAGTGCAAAAGTGGTTTCCTGCACCAACTCAAGTGCGAAAAGTGGTTTTTCAACACTAACACAAGTGCGAAAAGTGGTTTTCAACACTAACACAAGTGCGAAAAGTGTTTTTCCACACTAATACAAGTGCGAAAGTGGTTTCCTGCACCAACACAAGTGCGAAAAGTGGTTTTTCAACACTAACACAAGTGCGAAAAGTGGTTTTTCAACACTACCACCAGTGCGAAAAGTGGTTTTTCAACACTGACACAAGTGCGAAAAGTGGTTTTTCCACACTAATACAAGTGCAAAAGTGGTTTCCTGCACCAACACAAGTGCGAAAAGTGGTTTTTCAACACTAACACAAGTGCGAAAGTGGTTTTTCAACATTAACACAAGTGCGACAAGTGTTTTTTCAACACTAACACAAGTGCGAAAAGTGGTTTTTCCATACTAATACAAGTGCAAAAGTGGTTTCCTGCACCAACACAAGTGCCAAAAGTGGTTTTTCAACACTAACACAAGTGCGAAAAGTGGTTTTTCCACACTAATACAAGTGCAAAAGTGGTTTCCTGCACCAACACAAGTGCGAAAAGTGGTTTTTCAACACTAACACAAGTGCGAAAAGTGGTTTTTCAACACTAACACAAGTGCGAAAAGTGGTTTTTAAACACTAACACAAGTGCCAAAAGTGGTTTTTCAACACTAACACAAGTGCGAAAAGTGGTTTTTCCACACTAATACAAGTGCAAAAGTGGTTTCCTGCACCAACACAAGTGCCAAAAGTGGTTTTTCAACACTAACACAAGTGCGAAAAGTGGTTTTTCAACACTATCACAAGTGCAAAAAGTAGTTTTTCCACACTAATACAAGTGCAAAAGTGGTTTCCTGCACCAACACAAGTGCGAAAAGTGGTTTTTCAACACTAACACAAGTGCGAAAAGTGGTTTTTCAACACTAACACAAGTGTGAAAAGTGGTTTTTCCACACTAATACAAGTGCAAAAGTGGTTTCCTGCACCAACACAAGTGCGAAAAGTGGTTTTTCAACACTAACACAAGTGCGAAAAGTGGTTTTTCAACACTAACACAAGTGCGAAAAGTGGTTTTTCCACACTAATACAAGTGCAAAAGTGGTTTCCTGCACCAACACAAGTGCGAAAAGTGGTTTTTCAACACTAACACAAGTGCGAAACGTGGTTTTTCAACACTATCACAAGTGCAAAAAGTGTTTTTCCACACTAATACAAGTGCAAAAGTGGTTTCCTGCACAAACACAAGTGCGAAAAGTGGTTTTTCAACACTAACATAAGTGCGAAAAGTGGTTTTTCAACACTAACACAAGTGCGAAAAGTGGTTTTTCCACACTAATACAAGTGCAAAAGTGGTTTCCTGCACCAACACAAGTGCGAAAAGTGGTTTTTCAACACTAACACAAGTGCGAAAAGTGGTTTTTCAACAATATCACAAGTGCAAAAAGTGTTTTTTCCACACTAATACAAGTGCAAAAGTGGTTTCCTGCACCAACACAAGTGCGAAAAGTGGTTTTTCAACACTAACACAATTGCGAAAAGTGGTTTTTCAACACTAACACAAGTGCGAAAAGTGGTTTTTCCACACTAATACAAGTGCAAAAGTGGTTTCCTGCACCAACACAAGTGCGAAAAGTGGTTTTTCAACACTAACACAAGTGCGAAACGTGGTTTTTCAACACTATCACAAGTGCAAAAAGTGTTTTTTCCACACTAATACAAGTGCAAAAGTGGTTTCCTGCACAAACACAAGTGCGAAAAGTGGTTTTTCAACACTAACATAAGTGCGAAAAGTGGTTTTTCAACACTAACACAAGTGCGAAAAGTGGTTTTTCAACAATATCACAAGTGCAAAAAGTGTTTTTTCCACACTAATACAAGTGCAAAAGTGGTTTCCTGCACCAACACAAGTGCGAAAAGTGGTTTTTCAACACTAACACAAGTGCGAAAAGTGGTTTTTCAACACTAACACAAGTGCGAAAAGTGGTTTTTCAACACTATCACAAGTGCAAAAAGTATTTTTTCCACACTAATACAAGTGCAAAAGTGGTTTCCTGCACCAACACAAGTGCGAAAAGTGGTTTTTCAACACTAACACAAGTGCGAAAAGTGGTTTTTCAACACTAACACAAGTGCGAAAAGTGGTTTTTCCACACTAATACAAGTGCAAAAGTGGTTTCCTGCACCAACACAAGTGCGAAAAGTGGTTTTTCAACACTAACACAAGTGCGAAAAGTGGTTTTTCAACACTAACACAAGTGCGAAAAGTGGTTTTTCCACACTAATACAAGTGCAAAAGTGGTTTCCTGCACCAACACAAGTGCGAAAAGTGATTTTTCAACACTAACACAAGTGCGAAACGTGGTTTTTCAACACTATCACAAGTGCAAAAAGTGTTTTTTCCACACTAATAAAAGTGCAAAAGTGGTTTCCTGCACAAACACAAGTGCGAAAAGTGGTTTTTCAACACTAACATAAGTGCGAAAAGTGGTTTTTCAACACTAACACAAGTGCGAAAAGTGGTTTTTCCACACTAATACAAGTGCAAAAGTGGTTTCCTGCACCAACACAAGTGCGAAAAGTGGTTTTTCAACACTAACACAAGTGCGAAAAGTGGTTTTTCAACACTAACACAAGTGCGAAACGTGGTTTTTCAACACTATCACAAGTGCAAAAAGTGTTTTTCCACACTAATACAAGTGCAAAAGTGGTTTCCTGCACAAACACAAGTGCGAAAAGTGGTTTTTCAACACTAACATAAGTGCGAAAAGTGGTTTTTCAACACTAACACAAGTGCGAAAAGTGGTTTTTCCACACTAATACAAGTGCAAAAGTGGTTTCCTGCACCAACACAAGTGCGAAAAGTGGTTTTTCAACACTAACACAAGTGCGAAAAGTGGTTTTTCAACAATATCACAAGTGCAAAAAGTGTTTTTTCCACACTAATACAAGTGCAAAAGTGGTTTCCTGCACCAACACAAGTGCGAAAAGTGGTTTTTCAACACTAACACAATTGCGAAAAGTGGTTTTTCAACACTAACACAAGTGCGAAAAGTGGTTTTTCCACACTAATACAAGTGCAAAAGTGGTTTCCTGCACCAACACAAGTGCGAAAAGTGGTTTTTCAACACTAACACAAGTGCGAAACGTGGTTTTTCAACACTATCACAAGTGCAAAAAGTGTTTTTTCCACACTAATACAAGTGCAAAAGTGGTTTCCTGCACAAACACAAGTGCGAAAAGTGGTTTTTCAACACTAACATAAGTGCGAAAAGTGGTTTTTCAACACTAACACAAGTGCGAAAAGTGGTTTTTCAACAATATCACAAGTGCAAAAAGTGTTTTTTCCACACTAATACAAGTGCAAAAGTGGTTTCCTGCACCAACACAAGTGCGAAAAGTGGTTTTTCAACACTAACACAAGTGCGAAAAGTGGTTTTTCAACACTAACACAAGTGCGAAAAGTGGTTTTTCAACACTATCACAAGTGCAAAAAGTATTTTTTCCACACTAATACAAGTGCAAAAGTGGTTTCCTGCACCAACACAAGTGCGAAAAGTGGTTTTTCAACACTAACACAAGTGCGAAAAGTGGTTTTTCAACACTAACACAAGTGCGAAAAGTGGTTTTTCCACACTAATACAAGTGCAAAAGTGGTTTCCTGCACCAACACAAGTGCGAAAAGTGGTTTTTCAACACTAACACAAGTGCGAAAAGTGGTTTTTCAACACTAACACAAGTGCGAAAAGTGGTTTTTCCACACTAATACAAGTGCAAAAGTGGTTTCCTGCACCAACACAAGTGCGAAAAGTGATTTTTCAACACTAACACAAGTGCGAAACGTGGTTTTTCAACACTATCACAAGTGCAAAAAGTGTTTTTTCCACACTAATAAAAGTGCAAAAGTGGTTTCCTGCACAAACACAAGTGCGAAAAGTGGTTTTTCAACACTAACATAAGTGCGAAAAGTGGTTTTTCAACACTAACACAAGTGCGAAAAGTGGTTTTTCCACACTAATACAAGTGCAAAAGTGGTTTCCTGCACCAACACAAGTGCGAAAAGTGGTTTTTCAACACTAACACAAGTGCGAAAAGTGGTTTTTCAACAATATCACAAGTGCAAAAAGTGTTTTTTCCACACTAATACAAGTGCAAAAGTGGTTTCCTGCACCAAGACAAGTGCGAAAAGTGGTTTTTCAACACTAACACAAGTGCGAAAAGTGGTTTTTCAACACTAACACAAGTGCGAAAAGTGGTTTTTCAACACTAACACAAGTGCAAAAAGTGTTTTTTCCACACTAATGCAAGTGCAAAAGTGGTTTCCTGCACCAACACAAGTGCGAAAAGTGGTTTTTCAACACTAACACAAGTGCGAAAAGTGGTTTTTCAACACTAACACAAGTGCGAAAAGTGGTTTTTCAACACTAACACAAGTACGAAAAGTGGTTTGTCCACACTAATACAAGTGCAAAAGTGGTTTCCTGCACCAACACAAGTGCCAAAAGTGGTTTTTCAACACTAACACAAGTGCGAAAAGTGGTTTTTCAACACTAACACAAGTGCGAAAAGTCGTTTTCCACACTAATACAAGTGCAAAAGTGGTTTTCCTGCACCAACACAAGTGCGAAAAGTGGTTTTTCAACACTAACACAAGTGCGAAAAGTGGTTTTTCAACACTTACACAAGTGCAAAAAGTGGTTTTTCCACACTAATACAGGAGCAAAAGTGGTTTCCTGCACAAACACAAGTGCGAAAAGTGGTTTTTCAACACTAACATAAGTGCGAAAAGTGGTTTTTCAACACTAACACAAGTGCGAAAAGTGGTTTTTCCACACTAATACAAGTGCAAAAGTGGTTTCCTGCACCAACACAAGTGCGAAAAGTGGTTTTTCAACACTAACACAAGTGCGAAAAGTGGTTTTTCAACAATATCACAAGTGCAAAAAGTGTTTTTTCCACACTAATACAAGTGCAAAAGTGGTTTCCTGCACCAACACAAGTGCGAAAAGTGGTTTTTCAACACTAACACAAGTGCGAAAAGTGGTTTTTCAACACTAACACAAGTGCAAAAAGTGGTTTTTCAACACTATCACAAGTGCAAAAAGTATTTTTTCCACACTAATACAAGTGCAAAAAGTGTTTTTTCCACACTAATACAAGTGCAAAAGTGGTTTCCTGCACAAGCACAAGTGCGAAAAGTGGTTTTTCAACACTAACACAAGTGCGAAACGTGGTTTTTCAACACTATCACAAGTGCAAAAAGTGTTTTTTCCACACTAATACAAGTGCAAAAGTGGTTTCCTGCACAAACACAAGTGCGAAAAGTGGTTTTTCAACACTAACATAAGTGCGAAAAGTGGTTTTTCAACACTAACACAAGTGCGAAAAGTGGTTTTTCCACACTAATACAAGTGCAAAAGTGGTTTCCTGCACCAACACAAGTGCGAAAAGTGGTTTTTCAACACTAACACAAGTGCGAAAAGTGGTTTTTCAACAATATCACAAGTGCAAAAAGTGTTTTTTCCACACTAATACAAGTGCAAAAGTGGTTTCCTGCACCAACACAAGTGCGAAAAGTGGTTTTTCAACACTAACACAAGTGCGAAAAGTGGTTTTTCAACACTAACACAAGTGCGAAAAGTGGTTTTTCAACACTATCACAAGTGCAAAAAGTATTTTTTCCACACTAATACAAGTGCAAAAGTGGTTTCCTGCACCAACACAAGTGCGAAAAGTGGTTTTTCAACACTAACACAAGTGCGAAAAGTGGTTTTTCAACACTAACACAAGTGCGAAAAGTGGTTTTTCCACACTAATACAAGTGCAAAAGTGGTTTCCTGCACCAACACAAGTGCGAAAAGTGGTTTTTCAACACTAACACAAGTGCGAAAAGTGGTTTTTCAACACTAACACAAGTGCGAAAAGTGGTTTTTCCACACTAATACAAGTGCAAAAGTGGTTTCCTGCACCAACACAAGTGCGAAAAGTGGTTTTTCAACACTAACACAAGTGCGAAACGTGGTTTTTCAACACTATCACAAGTGCAAAAAGTGTTTTTTCCACACTAATACAAGTGCAAAAGTGGTTTCCTGCACAAACACAAGTGCGAAAAGTGGTTTTTCAACACTAACATAAGTGCGAAAAGTGGTTTTTCAACACTAACACAAGTGCGAAAAGTGGTTTTTCCACACTAATACAAGTGCAAAAGTGGTTTCCTGCACCAACACAAGTGCGAAAAGTGGTTTTTCAACACTAACACAAGTGCGAAAAGTGGTTTTTCAACAATATCACAAGTGCAAAAAGTGTTTTTTCCACACTAATACAAGTGCAAAAGTGGTTTCCTGCACCAAGACAAGTGCGAAAAGTGGTTTTTCAACACTAACACAAGTGCGAAAAGTGGTTTTTCAACACTAACACAAGTGCGAAAAGTGGTTTTTCAACACTAACACAAGTGCAAAAAGTGTTTTTTCCACACTAATGCAAGTGCAAAAGTGGTTTCCTGCACCAACAAAAGTGCGAAAAGTGGTTTTTCAACACTAACACAAGTGCGAAAAGTGGTTTTTCAACACTAACAGAAGTGCGAAAAGTGGTTTTTCAACACTAACACAAGTGCGAAAAGTGGTTTTTCCACACTAATGCAAGTGCAAAAGTGGTTTCCTGCACCAACACAAGTGCGAAAAGTGGTTTTTCAACACTAACACAAGTGCGAAAAGTGGTTTTTCAACACTATCACAAGTGCAAAAAGTGTTTTTTCCACATTAATACAAGTGCAAAAGTGGTTTCCTGCACCAACACAAGTGCGAAAAGTGGTTTTTCAACACTAACACAAGTGCGAAAAGTGGTTTTTCAACACTAACACAAGTGCAAAAAGTGTTTTTTCCACACCAATACAAGTGCAAAAGTGGTTTCCTGCACCAACACGAGTGCGAAAAGTGGTTTTTCAACACTAACACAAGTGCGAAAAGTGGTTTTTCAACAATATCACAAGTGCAAAAAGTGTTTTTTCCACACTAATACAAGTGCAAAAGTGGTTTCCTGCACCAACACAAGTGCGAAAAGTGGTTTTTCAACACTAACACAAGTGCGAAAAGTGGTTTTTCAACACTAACACAAGTGCGAAAAGTGGTTTTTCAACACTATCACAAGTGCAAAAAGTATTTTTTCCACACTAATACAAGTGCAAAAAGTGTTTTTTCCACACTAATACAAGTGCAAAAGTGGTTTCCTGCACAAGCACAAGTGCGAAAAGTGGTTTTTCAACACTAACACAAGTGCGAAAAGTGGTATTTCAACACTAACACAAGTGCGAAAAAGTGGTTTTTCAATACTAACACAAGTGCGAAAAGTGGTTTTTCCACACTAATACAAGTGCAAAAGTGGTTTCCTGCACCAACACAAGTGCGAAACGTGGTTTTTCAACACTAACACAAGTGCGAAAAGTGGTTTTTCCACACTATCACAAGTGCACAAAGTGTTTTTTCCACACTAATACAAGTGCAAAAGTGGTTTCCTGCACCAACTCAAGTGCGAAAAGTGGTTTTTCAACACTAACACAAGTGCGAAAAGTGGTTTTCAACACTAACACAAGTGCGAAAAGTGTTTTTCCACACTAATACAAGTGCGAAAGTGGTTTCCTGCACCAACACAAGTGCGAAAAGTGGTTTTTCAACACTAACACAAGTGCGAAAAGTGGTTTTTCAACACTACCACCAGTGCGAAAAGTGGTTTTTCAACACTGACACAAGTGCGAAAAGTGGTTTTTCCACACTAATACAAGTGCAAAAGTGGTTTCCTGCACCAACACAAGTGCGAAAAGTGGTTTTTCAACACTAACACAAGTGCGAAAAGTGGTTTTTCAACACTAACACAAGTGCGACAAGTGTTTTTTCAACACTAAACAAGTGCGAAAAGTGGTTTTTCCATACTAATACAAGTGCAAAAGTGGTTTCCTGCACCAACACAAGTGCGAAAAGTGGTTTTTCAACACTAACACAAGTGCGAAAAGTGGTTTTTAAACACTAACACAAGTGCCAAAAGTGGTTTTTCAACACTAACACAAGTGCGAAAAGTGGTTTTTCCACACTAATACAAGTGCAAAAGTGGTTTCCTGCACCAACACAAGTGCCAAAAGTGGTTTTTCAACACTAACACAAGTGCGAAAAGTGGTTTTTCAACACTATCACAAGTGCAAAAAGTATTTTTTCCACACTAATACAAGTGCAAAAGTGGTTTCCTGCACCAACACAAGTGCGAAAAGTGGTTTTTCAACACTAACACAAGTGCGAAAAGTGGTTTTTCAACACTAACACAAGTGTGAAAAGTGGTTTTTCCACACTAATACAAGTGCAAAAGTGGTTTCCTGCACCAACACAAGTGCGAAAAGTGGTTTTTCAACACTAACACAAGTGCGAAAAGTGGTTTTTCAACACTAACACAAGTGCGAAAAGTGGTTTTTCCACACTAATACAAGTGCAAAAGTGGTTTCCTGCACCAACACAAGTGCGAAAAGTGGTTTTTCAACACTAACACAAGTGCGAAACGTGGTTTTTCAACACTATCACAAGTGCAAAAAGTGTTTTTCCACACTAATACAAGTGCAAAAGTGGTTTCCTGCACAAACACAAGTGCGAAAAGTGGTTTTTCAACACTAACATAAGTGCGAAAAGTGGTTTTTCAACACTAACACAAGTGCGAAAAGTGGTTTTTCCACACTAATACAAGTGCAAAAGTGGTTTCCTGCACCAACACAAGTGCGAAAAGTGGTTTTTCAACACTAACACAAGTGCGAAAAGTGGTTTTTCAACAATATCACAAGTGCAAAAAGTGTTTTTTCCACACTAATACAAGTGCAAAAGTGGTTTCCTGCACCAACACAAGTGCGAAAAGTGGTTTTTCAACACTAACACAAGTGCGAAAAGTGGTTTTTCAACACTAACACAAGTGCGAAAAGTGGTTTTTCCACACTAATACAAGTGCAAAAGTGGTTTCCTGCACCAACACAAGTGCGAAAAGTGGTTTTTCAACACTAACACAAGTGCGAAACGTGGTTTTTCAACACTATCACAAGTGCAAAAAGTGTTTTTTCCACACTAATACAAGTGCAAAAGTGGTTTCCTGCACAAACACAAGTGCGAAAAGTGGTTTTTCAACACTAACATAAGTGCGAAAAGTGGTTTTTCAACACTAACACAAGTGCGAAAAGTGGTTTTTCCACACTAATACAAGTGCAAAAGTGGTTTCCTGCACCAACACAAGTGCGAAAAGTGGTTTTTCAACACTAACACAAGTGCGAAAAGTGGTTTTTCAACAATATCACAAGTGCAAAAAGTGTTTTTTCCACACTAATACAAGTGCAAAAGTGGTTTACTGCACCAACACAAGTGCGAAAAGTGGTTTTTCAACACTAACACAAGTGCGAAAAGTGGTTTTTCAACACTAACACAAGTGCGAAAAGTGGTTTTTCAACACTATCACAAGTGCAAAAAGTATTTTTTCCACACTAATACAAGTGCAAAAGTGGTTTCCTGCACCAACACAAGTGCGAAAAGTGGTTTTTCAACACTAACACAAGTGCGAAAAGTGGTTTTTCAACACTAACACAAGTGCGAAAAGTGGTTTTTCCACACTAATACAAGTGCAAAAGTGGTTTCCTGCACCAACACAAGTGCGAAAAGTGGTTTTTCAACACTAACACAAGTGCGAAAAGTGGTTTTTCAACACTAACACAAGTGCGAAAAGTGGTTTTTCCACACTAATACAAGTGCAAAAGTGGTTTCCTGCACCAACACAAGTGCGAAAAGTGGTTTTTCAACACTAACACAAGTGCGAAACGTGGTTTTTCAACACTATCACAAGTGCAAAAAGTGTTTTTTCCACACTAATACAAGTGCAAAAGTGGTTTCCTGCACAAACACAAGTGCGAAAAGTGGTTTTTCAACACTAACATAAGTGCGAAAAGTGGTTTTTCAACACTAACACAAGTGCGAAAAGTGGTTTTGCCACACTAATACAAGTGCAAAAGTGGTTTCCTGCACCAACACAAGTGCGAAAAGTGGTTTTTCAACACTAACACAAGTGCGAAAAGTGGTTTTTCAACAATATCACAAGTGCAAAAAGTGTTTTTTCCACACTAATACAAGTGCAAAAGTGGTTTCCTGCACCAAGACAAGTGCGAAAAGTGGTTTTTCAACACTAACACAAGTGCGAAAAGTGGTTTTTCAACACTAACACAAGTGCGAAAAGTGGTTTTTCAACACTAACACAAGTGCAAAAAGTGTTTTTTCCACACTAATGCAAGTGCAAAAGTGGTTTCCTGCACCAACAAAAGTGCGAAAAGTGGTTTTTCAACACTAACACAAGTGCGAAAAGTGGTTTTTCAACACTAACAGAAGTGCGAAAAGTGGTTTTTCAACACTAACACAAGTGCGAAAAGTGGTTTTTCCACACTAATGCAAGTGCAAAAGTGGTTTCCTGCACCAACACAAGTGCGAAAAGTGGTTTTTCAACACTAACACAAGTGCGAAAAGTGGTTTTTCAACACTATCACAAGTGCAAAAAGTGTTTTTTCCACACTAATACAAGTGCAAAAGTGGTTTCCTGCACCAACACAAGTGCGAAAAGTGGTTTTTCAACACTAACACAAGTGCGAAAAGTGGTTTTTCAACACTAACACAAGTGTGAAAAGTGGTTTTTCAACACTAACACAAGTACGAAAAGTGGTTTGTCCACACTAATACAAGTGCAAAAGTGGTTTCCTGCACCAACACAAGTGCCAAAAGTGGTTTTTCAACACTAACACAAGTGCGAAAAGTGGTTTTTCAACACTAACACAAGTGCGAAAAGTCGTTTTCCACACTAATACAAGTGCAAAAGTGGTTTTCCTGCACCAACACAAGTGCGAAAAGTGGTTTTTCAACACTAACACAAGTGCGAAAAGTGGTTTTTCAACACTTACACAAGTGCAAAAAGTGGTTTTTCCACACTAATACAGGAGCAAAAGTGGTTTCCTGCATCAACACAAGTGCGAAAAGTGGTTTTTCAACACTAACACAAGTGCGAAAAGTGGTTTTTCAACACTAACACAAGTGCGACAAGTGGTTTTTCAACACTAACACAAGTGCGAAAAGTGGTTTTTCAACACTAACACAAGTGCGAAAAGTGGGTTTTCCACACTAATACAAGTGCAAAAGTGGTTTCCTGCACCAACACAAGTGCGAAAAGTGGTTTTTCAACACTAACACAAGTGCAAAAAGTGGTTTTTCAACACTATCACAAGTGCAAAAAGTGTTTTTTCCACACTAATACAAGTGCAAAAGTGGTTTCCTGCACCAGCACAAGTGCGAAAAGTGGTTTTTCAACACTAACACAAGTGCGAAAAGTGGTTTTTCAACACTAATACAAGTGCAAAAGTGCTTTCCTGCACCAACACAAGTGCCAAAAGTGGTTTTTCTGCACCAACACAAGTGCGAAAAGTGTTTTTTCCACACTAATACAAGTGCAAAAGTGGTTTCCTGCACCAACACAAGTGCGAAAAGTGGTTTTTCAACACTAACACAAGTGCGAAAAGTGGTTTCCTGCACCAACACAAGTGCGAAAAGTGGTTTTTCAACACTAACACAAGTGCGAAAAGTGGTTTTTCAACACTATCACAAGTGCAAAAAGTGTTTTTTCCACACTAATGCAAGTGCAAAACTGGTTTCCTGCACCAACACAAGTGCGAAAAGTGTTTTTCCCACACTTATACAAGTGCAAAAGTGGTTTCCTGCACCAACACAAGTGCGAAAAGTGGTTTTTCAACACTAACACAAGTGAGAAAAGTGGTTTTTCAACACTAACACAAGTGCGAAAAGTGGTTTTTCAACACTAACACAAGTGCGAAAAGTGGTTTTTCCAAACTAATACAAGTGCAAAAGTGGTTTCCTGCACCAACACAAGTGCGAAAAGTGGTTTTTCAACACTAACACAAGTGCGAAAAGTGGTTTTTCAACACTAACACAAGTGCGAAAAGTGGTTTTTCAACACTAACACAAGTGCGAAAAGTGTTTTTTCAACACTATCACAAGTGCGAAAAGTGGTTTTTCCATACTAATACAAGTGCAAAAGTGGTTTCCTGCACCAACACAAGTGCGAAAAGTGGTTTTTCAACACTAACACAAGTGCGAAAAGTGGTTTTTCAACACTAACACAAGTGCGAAAAGTGGTTTTTCAACACTAACACAAGTGCGAAAAGTGGTTTTTCAACACTAACACAAGTGCGAAAAGTGGTTTTTCAACACTAACACAAGTGCGAAAAGTGGTTTTTCCACACTAATACAAGTGCAAAAGTGGTTTCCTGCACCAACACAAGTGCGAAAAGTGGTTTTTCAACACTAACACAAGTGCAAAAAGTGGTTTTTCAACACTATCACAAGTGCAAAAAGTGGTTTTTCAACACTAACACAAGTGCGAAACGTGGTTTTTCAACACTATCACAAGTGCAAAAAGTGTTTTTTCCACACTAATACAAGTGCAAAAGTGGTTTCCTGCACAAACACAAGTGCGAAAAGTGGTTTTTCAACACTAACACAAGTGCGAAACGTGGTTTTTCAACACTATCACAAGTGCAAAAAGTGTTTTTTCCACACTAATACAAGTGCAAAAGTGGTTTCCTGCACAAACACAAGTGCGAAAAGTGGTTTTTCAACACTAACATAAGTGCGAAACGTGGTTTTTCAACACTATCACAAGTGCAAAAAGTGTTTTTTCCACACTAATACAAGTGCAAAAGTGGTTTCCTGCACAAACACAAGTGCGAAAAGTGGTTTTTCAACACTAACATAAGTGCGAAAAGTGGTTTTTCAACACTATCACAAGTGCAAAAAGTGTTTTTTCCACACTAATACAAGTGCAAAAGTGGTTTCCTGCACAAACACAAGTGCGAAAAGTGGTTTTTAAACACTAACATAAGTGCGAAAAGTGGTTTTTCAACACTAACACAAGTGCGAAAAGTGGTTTTTCCACACTAATACAAGTGCAAAAGTGGTTTCCTGCACCAAGACAAGTGCGAAAAGTTGTTTTTCAACACTAACACAAGTGCGAAAAGTGGTTTTTCAACACTAGCACAAGTGCGACAAGTGGTTTTTCAACACTGACACAAGTGCGAAAAGTGGTTTTTCAACACTAACACAAGTGCGAAAAGTGGTTTTTCCACACTAACACAAGTGCAAAAAGTGTTTTTTCCACACTAATACAAGTGCAAAAGTGGTTTCCTGCACCAAGACAAGTGCGAAAAGTGGTTTTTCAACACTAACACAAGTGCGAAAAGTGGTTTTTCAACACTAACACAAGTGCGACAAGTGGTTTTTCAACACTGACACAAGTGCGAAAAGTGGTTTTTCAACACTAACACAAGTGCGAAAAGTGGTTTTTCCACACTAATACAAGTGCAAAAGTGGTTTCCTGCACCAACACAAGTGCGAAAAGTGGTTTTTCAACACTAACACAAGTGCGAAACGTGGTTTTTCAACACTATCACAAGTGCAAAAAGTGTTTTTTCCACACTAATACAAGTGCAAAAGTGGTTTCCTGCACAAACACAAGTGCGAAAAGTGGTTTTTCAACACTAACACAAGTGCGAAACGTGGTTTTTCAACACTATCACAAGTGCAAAAAGTGTTTTTTCCACACTAATACAAGTGCAAAAGTGGTTTCCTGCACAAACACAAGTGCGAAAAGTGGTTTTTCAACACTAACATAAGTGCGAAAAGTGGTTTTTCAACACTAACACAAGTGCGAAAAGTGGTTTTTCCACACTAATACAAGTGCAAAAGTGGTTTCCTGCACCAAGACAAGTGCGAAAAGTGGTTTTTCAACACTAACACAAGTGCGAAAAGTGGTTTTTCAACACTAACACAAGTGCGACAAGTGGTTTTTCAACACTGACACAAGTGCGAAAAGTGGTTTTTCAACACTAACACAAGTGCGAAAAGTGGTTTTTCCACACTAACACAAGTGCAAAAAGTGTTTTTTCCACACTAATACAAGTGCAAAAGTGGTTTCCTGCACCAAGACAATTGCGAAAAGTGGTTTTTCAACACTAACACAAGTGCGAAAAGTGGTTTTTCAACACTAACACAAGTGCGACAAGTGGTTTTTCAACACTGACACAAGTGCGAAAAGTGGTTTTTCAACACTAACACAAGTGCGAAAAGTGGTTTTTCCACACTAATACAAGTGCAAAAGTGGTTTCCTGCACCAACACAAGTGCGAAAAGTGGTTTTTCAACACTAACACAAGTGCGAAAAGTGGTTTTTCCACACTAATACAAGTGCAAAAGTGGTTTCCTGCACCAACACAAGTGCGAAAAGTGGTTTTTCAACACTAACACAAGTGCAAAAAGTGGTTTTTCAACACTATCACAAGTGCAAAAAGTGGTTTTTCAACACTAACACAAGTGCGAAACGTGGTTTTTCAACACTATCACAAGTGCAAAAAGTGTTTTTTCCACACTAATACAAGTGCAAAAGTGGTTTCCTGCACAAACACAAGTGCGAAAAGTGGTTTTTCAACACTAACACAAGTGCGAAACGTGGTTTTTCAACACTATCACAAGTGCAAAAAGTGTTTTTTCCACACTAATACAAGTGCAAAAGTGGTTTCCTGCACAAACACAAGTGCGAAAAGTGGTTTTTCAACACTAACATAAGTGCGAAACGTGGTTTTTCAACACTATCACAAGTGCAAAAAGTGTTTTTTCCACACTAATACAAGTGCAAAAGTGGTTTCCTGCACAAACACAAGTGCGAAAAGTGGTTTTTCAACACTAACACAAGTGCGAAAAGTGGTTTCCTGCACCAACACAAGTGCGAAAAGTGGTTTTTCAACACTAACACAAGTGCGAAAAGTGGTTTTTCAACACTATCACAAGTGCAAAAAGTGTTTTTTCCACACTAATGCAAGTGCAAAACTGGTTTCCTGCACCAACACAAGTGCGAAAAGTGTTTTTCCCACACTTATACAAGTGCAAAAGTGGTTTCCTGCACCAACACAAGTGCGAAAAGTGGTTTTTCAACACTAACACAAGTGAGAAAAGTGGTTTTTCAACACTAACACAAGTGCGAAAAGTGGTTTTTCAACACTAACACAAGTGCGAAAAGTGGTTTTTCCAAACTAATACAAGTGCAAAAGTGGTTTCCTGCACCAACACAAGTGCGAAAAGTGGTTTTTCAACACTAACACAAGTGCGAAAAGTGGTTTTTCAACACTAACACAAGTGCGAAAAGTGGTTTTTCAACACTAACACAAGTGCGAAAAGTGTTTTTTCAACACTATCACAAGTGCGAAAAGTGGTTTTTCCATACTAATACAAGTGCAAAAGTGGTTTCCTGCACCAACACAAGTGCGAAAAGTGGTTTTTCAACACTAACACAAGTGCGAAAAGTGGTTTTTCAACACTAACACAAGTGCGAAAAGTGGTTTTTCAACACTAACACAAGTGCGAAAAGTGGTTTTTCAACACTAACACAAGTGCGAAAAGTGGTTTTTCAACACTAACACAAGTGCGAAAAGTGGTTTTTCCACACTAATACAAGTGCAAAAGTGGTTTCCTGCACCAACACAAGTGCGAAAAGTGGTTTTTCAACACTAACACAAGTGCAAAAAGTGGTTTTTCAACACTATCACAAGTGCAAAAAGTGGTTTTTCAACACTAACACAAGTGCGAAACGTGGTTTTTCAACACTATCACAAGTGCAAAAAGTGTTTTTTCCACACTAATACAAGTGCAAAAGTGGTTTCCTGCACAAACACAAGTGCGAAAAGTGGTTTTTCAACACTAACACAAGTGCGAAACGTGGTTTTTCAACACTATCACAAGTGCAAAAAGTGTTTTTTCCACACTAATACAAGTGCAAAAGTGGTTTCCTGCACAAACACAAGTGCGAAAAGTGGTTTTTCAACACTAACATAAGTGCGAAACGTGGTTTTTCAACACTATCACAAGTGCAAAAAGTGTTTTTTCCACACTAATACAAGTGCAAAAGTGGTTTCCTGCACAAACACAAGTGCGAAAAGTGGTTTTTCAACACTAACATAAGTGCGAAAAGTGGTTTTTCAACACTATCACAAGTGCAAAAAGTGTTTTTTCCACACTAATACAAGTGCAAAAGTGGTTTCCTGCACAAACACAAGTGCGAAAAGTGGTTTTTAAACACTAACATAAGTGCGAAAAGTGGTTTTTCAACACTAACACAAGTGCGAAAAGTGGTTTTTCCACACTAATACAAGTGCAAAAGTGGTTTCCTGCACCAAGACAAGTGCGAAAAGTTGTTTTTCAACACTAACACAAGTGCGAAAAGTGGTTTTTCAACACTAGCACAAGTGCGACAAGTGGTTTTTCAACACTGACACAAGTGCGAAAAGTGGTTTTTCAACACTAACACAAGTGCGAAAAGTGGTTTTTCCACACTAACACAAGTGCAAAAAGTGTTTTTTCCACACTAATACAAGTGCAAAAGTGGTTTCCTGCACCAAGACAAGTGCGAAAAGTGGTTTTTCAACACTAACACAAGTGCGAAAAGTGGTTTTTCAACACTAACACAAGTGCGACAAGTGGTTTTTCAACACTGACACAAGTGCGAAAAGTGGTTTTTCAACACTAACACAAGTGCGAAAAGTGGTTTTTCCACACTAATACAAGTGCAAAAGTGGTTTCCTGCACCAACACAAGTGCGAAAAGTGGTTTTTCAACACTAACACAAGTGCGAAACGTGGTTTTTCAACACTATCACAAGTGCAAAAAGTGTTTTTTCCACACTAATACAAGTGCAAAAGTGGTTTCCTGCACAAACACAAGTGCGAAAAGTGGTTTTTCAACACTAACACAAGTGCGAAACGTGGTTTTTCAACACTATCACAAGTGCAAAAAGTGTTTTTTCCACACTAATACAAGTGCAAAAGTGGTTTCCTGCACAAACACAAGTGCGAAAAGTGGTTTTTCAACACTAACATAAGTGCGAAAAGTGGTTTTTCAACACTAACACAAGTGCGAAAAGTGGTTTTTCCACACTAATACAAGTGCAAAAGTGGTTTCCTGCACCAAGACAAGTGCGAAAAGTGGTTTTTCAACACTAACACAAGTGCGAAAAGTGGTTTTTCAACACTAACACAAGTGCGACAAGTGGTTTTTCAACACTGACACAAGTGCGAAAAGTGGTTTTTCAACACTAACACAAGTGCGAAAAGTGGTTTTTCCACACTAACACAAGTGCAAAAAGTGTTTTTTCCACACTAATACAAGTGCAAAAGTGGTTTCCTGCACCAAGACAATTGCGAAAAGTGGTTTTTCAACACTAACACAAGTGCGAAAAGTGGTTTTTCAACACTAACACAAGTGCGACAAGTGGTTTTTCAACACTGACACAAGTGCGAAAAGTGGTTTTTCAACACTAACACAAGTGCGAAAAGTGGTTTTTCCACACTAATACAAGTGCAAAAGTGGTTTCCTGCACCAACACAAGTGCGAAAAGTGGTTTTTCAACACTAACACAAGTGCGAAAAGTGGTTTTTCCACACTAATACAAGTGCAAAAGTGGTTTCCTGCACCAACACAAGTGCGAAAAGTGGTTTTTCAACACTAACACAAGTGCAAAAAGTGGTTTTTCAACACTATCACAAGTGCAAAAAGTGGTTTTTCAACACTAACACAAGTGCGAAACGTGGTTTTTCAACACTATCACAAGTGCAAAAAGTGTTTTTTCCACACTAATACAAGTGCAAAAGTGGTTTCCTGCACAAACACAAGTGCGAAAAGTGGTTTTTCAACACTAACACAAGTGCGAAACGTGGTTTTTCAACACTATCACAAGTGCAAAAAGTGTTTTTTCCACACTAATACAAGTGCAAAAGTGGTTTCCTGCACAAACACAAGTGCGAAAAGTGGTTTTTCAACACTAACATAAGTGCGAAACGTGGTTTTTCAACACTATCACAAGTGCAAAAAGTGTTTTTTCCACACTAATACAAGTGCAAAAGTGGTTTCCTGCACAAACACAAGTGCGAAAAGTGGTTTTTCAACACTAACATAAGTGCGAAAAGTGGTTTTTCAACACTATCACAAGTGCAAAAAGTGTTTTTTCCACACTAATACAAGTGCAAAAGTGGTTTCCTGCACAAACACAAGTGCGAAAAGTGGTTTTTAAACACTAACATAAGTGCGAAAAGTGGTTTTTCAACACTAACACAAGTGCGAAAAGTGGTTTTTCCACACTAATACAAGTGCAAAAGTGGTTTCCTGCACCAAGACAAGTGCGAAAAGTTGTTTTTCAACACTAACACAAGTGCGAAAAGTGGTTTTTCAACACTAGCACAAGTGCGACAAGTGGTTTTTCAACACTGACACAAGTGCGAAAAGTGGTTTTTCAACACTAACACAAGTGCGAAAAGTGGTTTTTCCACACTAACACAAGTGCAAAAAGTGTTTTTTCCACACTAATACAAGTGCAAAAGTGGTTTCCTGCACCAAGACAAGTGCGAAAAGTGGTTTTTCAACACTAACACAAGTGCGAAAAGTGGTTTTTCAACACTAACACAAGTGCGACAAGTGGTTTTTCAACACTGACACAAGTGCGAAAAGTGGTTTTTCAACACTAACACAAGTGCGAAAAGTGGTTTTTCCACACTAATACAAGTGCAAAAGTGGTTTCCTGCACCAACACAAGTGCGAAAAGTGGTTTTTCAACACTAACACAAGTGCGAAACGTGGTTTTTCAACACTATCACAAGTGCAAAAAGTGTTTTTTCCACACTAATACAAGTGCAAAAGTGGTTTCCTGCACAAACACAAGTGCGAAAAGTGGTTTTTCAACACTAACACAAGTGCGAAACGTGGTTTTTCAACACTATCACAAGTGCAAAAAGTGTTTTTTCCACACTAATACAAGTGCAAAAGTGGTTTCCTGCACAAACACAAGTGCGAAAAGTGGTTTTTCAACACTAACATAAGTGCGAAAAGTGGTTTTTCAACACTAACACAAGTGCGAAAAGTGGTTTTTCCACACTAATACAAGTGCAAAAGTGGTTTCCTGCACCAAGACAAGTGCGAAAAGTGGTTTTTCAACACTAACACAAGTGCGAAAAGTGGTTTTTCAACACTAACACAAGTGCGACAAGTGGTTTTTCAACACTGACACAAGTGCGAAAAGTGGTTTTTCAACACTAACACAAGTGCGAAAAGTGGTTTTTCCACACTAACACAAGTGCAAAAAGTGTTTTTTCCACACTAATACAAGTGCAAAAGTGGTTTCCTGCACCAAGACAATTGCGAAAAGTGGTTTTTCAACACTAACACAAGTGCGAAAAGTGGTTTTTCAACACTAACACAAGTGCGACAAGTGGTTTTTCAACACTGACACAAGTGCGAAAAGTGGTTTTTCAACACTAACACAAGTGCGAAAAGTGGTTTTTCCACACTAATACAAGTGCAAAAGTGGTTTCCTGCACCAACACAAGTGCGAAAAGTGGTTTTTCAACACTAACACAAGTGCAAAAAGTGGTTTTTCAACACTATCACAAGTGCAAAAAGTGTTTTTTCCACACTAATACAAGTGCAAAAGTGGTTTCCTGCACAAGCACAAGTGCGAAAAGTGGTTTTTCAACACTAACACAAGTGCGAAAAGTGGTATTTCAACACTAACACAAGTGCGAAAAAGTGGTTTTTCAATACTAACACAAGTGCGAAAAGTGGTTTTTCCACACTAATACAAGTGCAAAAGTGGTTTCCTGCACCAACACAAGTGCGAAACGTGGTTTTTCAACACTAACACAAGTGCGAAAAGTGGTTTTTCCACACTATCACAAGTGCAAAAAGTGTTTTTTCCACACTAATACAAGTGCAAAAGTGGTTTCCTGCACCAACTCAAGTGCGAAAAGTGGTTTTTCAACACTAACACAAGTGCGAAAAGTGGTTTTTCAACACTAACACAAGTGCGAAAAGTGTTTTTCCACACTAATACAAGTGCGAAAGTGGTTTCCTGCACCAACACAAGTGCGAAAAGTGGTTTTTCAACACTAACACAAGTGCGAAAATTGGTTTTTCAACACTACCACCAGTGCGAAAAGTGGTTTTTCAACACTGACACAAGTGCGAAAAGTGGTTTTTACACACTAATACAAGTGCAAAAGAGGTTTCCTGCACCAACACAAGTGCGAAAAGTGGTTTTTCAACACTAACACAAGTGCGAAAAGTGGTTTTTCAACACTAACACAAGTGCGACAAGTGTTTTTTCAACACTAACACAAGTGCGAAAAGTGGTTTTTCCATACTAATACAAGTGCAAAAGTGGTTTCCTGCACCAACACAAGTGCGAAAAGTGGTTTTTCAACACTAACACAAGTGCGAAAAGTGGTTTTTAAACACTAACACAAGTGCCAAAAGTGGTTTTTCAACACTAACAGAAGTGCGAAAAGTGGTTTTTCCACACTAATACAAGTGCAAAAGTGGTTTGCTGCACCAACACAAGTGCGAAAAGTGGTTTTTCAACACTAACACAAGTGCGAAAAGTGGTTTTTCAACACTATCACAAGTGCAAAAAGTATTTTTTCCACACTAATACAAGTGCAAAAGTGGTTTCCTGCACCAACACAAGTGCGAAAAGTGGTTTTTCAACACTAACACAAGTGCGAAAAGTGTTTTTTCAACACTATCACAAGTGCGAAAAGTGGTTTTTCCACACTAATACAAGTGCAAAAGTGGTTTCCTGCACCAACACAAGTGCGAAAAGTGGTTTTTCAACACTAACACAAGTGCGAAAAGTGGTTTTTCAACACTAACACAAGTGCGAAAAGTGGTTTTTCAACACTAACACAAGTGCGAAAAGTGGTTTTTCAACACTAACACAAGTGCGAAAAGTGGTTTTTCAACACTAACACAAGTGCGAAAAGTGGTTTTTCCACACTAATACAAGTGCAAAAGTGGTTTCCTGCACCAACACAAGTGCGAAAAGTGGTTTTTCAACACTAACACAAGTGCAAAAAGTGGTTTTTCAACACTATCACAAGTGCAAAAAGTGGTTTTTCAACACTAACACAAGTGCGAAACGTGGTTTTTCAACACTATCACAAGTGCAAAAAGTGTTTTTTCCACACTAATACAAGTGCAAAAGTGGTTTCCTGCACAAACACAAGTGCGAAAAGTGGTTTTTCAACACTAACACAAGTGCGAAACGTGGTTTTTCAACACTATCACAAGTGCAAAAAGTGTTTTTTCCACACTAATACAAGTGCAAAAGTGGTTTCCTGCACAAACACAAGTGCGAAAAGTGGTTTTTCAACACTAACATAAGTGCGAAACGTGGTTTTTCAACACTATCACAAGTGCAAAAAGTGTTTTTTCCACACTAATACAAGTGCAAAAGTGGTTTCCTGCACAAACACAAGTGCGAAAAGTGGTTTTTCAACACTAACATAAGTGCGAAAAGTGGTTTTTCAACACTATCACAAGTGCAAAAAGTGTTTTTTCCACACTAATACAAGTGCAAAAGTGGTTTCCTGCACAAACACAAGTGCGAAAAGTGGTTTTTCAACACTAACATAAGTGCGAAAAGTGGTTTTTCAACACTAACACAAGTGCGAAAAGTGGTTTTTCCACACTAATACAAGTGCAAAAGTGGTTTCCTGCACCAAGACAAGTGCGAAAAGTTGTTTTTCAACACTAACACAAGTGCGAAAAGTGGTTTTTCAACACTAGCACAAGTGCGACAAGTGGTTTTTCAACACTGACACAAGTGCGAAAAGTGGTTTTTCAACACTAACACAAGTGCGAAAAGTGGTTTTTCCACACTAACACAAGTGCAAAAAGTGTTTTTTCCACACTAATACAAGTGCAAAAGTGGTTTCCTGCACCAAGACAAGTGCGAAAAGTGGTTTTTCAACACTAACACAAGTGCGAAAAGTGGTTTTTCAACACTAACACAAGTGCGACAAGTGGTTTTTCAACACTGACACAAGTGCGAAAAGTGGTTTTTCAACACTAACACAAGTGCGAAAAGTGGTTTTTCCACACTAATACAAGTGCAAAAGTGGTTTCCTGCACCAACACAAGTGCGAAAAGTGGTTTTTCAACACTAACACAAGTGCGAAACGTGGTTTTTCAACACTATCACAAGTGCAAAAAGTGTTTTTTCCACACTAATACAAGTGCAAAAGTGGTTTCCTGCACAAACACAAGTGCGAAAAGTGGTTTTTCAACACTAACACAAGTGCGAAACGTGGTTTTTCAACACTATCACAAGTGCAAAAAGTGTTTTTTCCACACTAATACAAGTGCAAAAGTGGTTTCCTGCACAAACACAAGTGCGAAAAGTGGTTTTTCAACACTAACATAAGTGCGAAAAGTGGTTTTTCAACACTAACACAAGTGCGAAAAGTGGTTTTTCCACACTAATACAAGTGCAAAAGTGGTTTCCTGCACCAAGACAAGTGCGAAAAGTGGTTTTTCAACACTAACACAAGTGCGAAAAGTGGTTTTTCAACACTAACACAAGTGCGACAAGTGGTTTTTCAACACTGACACAAGTGCGAAAAGTGGTTTTTCAACACTAACACAAGTGCGAAAAGTGGTTTTTCCACACTAACACAAGTGCAAAAAGTGTTTTTTCCACACTAATACAAGTGCAAAAGTGGTTTCCTGCACCAAGACAATTGCGAAAAGTGGTTTTTCAACACTAACACAAGTGCGAAAAGTGGTTTTTCAACACTAACACAAGTGCGACAAGTGGTTTTTCAACACTGACACAAGTGCGAAAAGTGGTTTTTCAACACTAACACAAGTGCGAAAAGTGGTTTTTCCACACTAATACAAGTGCAAAAGTGGTTTCCTGCACCAACACAAGTGCGAAAAGTGGTTTTTCAACACTAACACAAGTGCAAAAAGTGGTTTTTCAACACTATCACAAGTGCAAAAAGTGTTTTTTCCACACTAATACAAGTGCAAAAGTGGTTTCCTGCACAAGCACAAGTGCGAAAAGTGGTTTTTCAACACTAACACAAGTGCGAAAAGTGGTATTTCAACACTAACACAAGTGCGAAAAAGTGGTTTTTCAATACTAACACAAGTGCGAAAAGTGGTTTTTCCACACTAATACAAGTGCAAAAGTGGTTTCCTGCACCAACACAAGTGCGAAACGTGGTTTTTCAACACTAACACAAGTGCGAAAAGTGGTTTTTCCACACTATCACAAGTGCAAAAAGTGTTTTTTCCACACTAATACAAGTGCAAAAGTGGTTTCCTGCACCAACTCAAGTGCGAAAAGTGGTTTTTCAACACTAACACAAGTGCGAAAAGTGGTTTTTCAACACTAACACAAGTGCGAAAAGTGTTTTTCCACACTAATACAAGTGCGAAAGTGGTTTCCTGCACCAACACAAGTGCGAAAAGTGGTTTTTCAACACTAACACAAGTGCGAAAATTGGTTTTTCAACACTACCACCAGTGCGAAAAGTGGTTTTTCAACACTGACACAAGTGCGAAAAGTGGTTTTTACACACTAATACAAGTGCAAAAGAGGTTTCCTGCACCAACACAAGTGCGAAAAGTGGTTTTTCAACACTAACACAAGTGCGAAAAGTGGTTTTTCAACACTAACACAAGTGCGACAAGTGTTTTTTCAACACTAACACAAGTGCGAAAAGTGGTTTTTCCATACTAATACAAGTGCAAAAGTGGTTTCCTGCACCAACACAAGTGCGAAAAGTGGTTTTTCAACACTAACACAAGTGCGAAAAGTGGTTTTTAAACACTAACACAAGTGCCAAAAGTGGTTTTTCAACACTAACAGAAGTGCGAAAAGTGGTTTTTCCACACTAATACAAGTGCAAAAGTGGTTTCCTGCACCAACACAAGTGCGAAAAGTGGTTTTTCAACACTAACACAAGTGCGAAAAGTGGTTTTTCAACACTATCACAAGTGCAAAAAGTATTTTTTTCCACACTAATACAAGTGCAAAAGTGGTTTCCTGCACCAACACAAGTGCGAAAAGTGGTTTTTCAACACTAACACAAGTGCGAAAAGTGGTTTTTCAACACTAACACAAGTGCGAAAAGTGGTTTTTCCACACTAATACAAGTGCAAAAGTGGTTTCCTGCACCAACACAAGTGCGAGGAGTGGTTTTTCAACACTAACACAAGTGCGAAACGTGGTTTTTCAACACTATCACAATTGCAAAAAGTGTTTTTTCCACACTAATACAAGTGCAAAAGTGGTTTCCTGCACAAACACAAGTGCGAAAAGTGTTTTTTCAACACTAACATAAGTGCGAAAAGTGGTTTTTCAACACTAACACAAGTGCGAAAAGTGGTTTTTCCACACTAATACAAGTGCAAAAGTGGTTTCCTGCACCAACACAAGTGCAAAAAGTGGTTTTTCAACACTAACCCAAGTGCAAAAAGTGGTTTTTCAACACTATCACAAGTGCAAAACGTGTTTTTTCCACACTAATACAAGTGCAAAAGTGGTTTCCTGCACCAACACAAGTGCGAAAAGTGGTTTTTTAACACTAACACAGGTGCGAAAAGTGGTTTTTCAACACTAACACAAGTGCGAAAAGTGTTTTTTCCACACAAATAAAAGTGCAAAACTGGTTTCCTGCACCAACACAAGTGCGAATAGTGGTTTTTCAACACTAACACAAGTGCGAAAAGTGGTTTTTCAACACTAACACAAGTGCGAAAAGTGGTTTTTCAACACTAACACAAGTGCGAAAAGTGGTTTTTCCACACTAATACAAGTGCAAAAGTGGTTTCCTGCACCAACACAAGTGCGAAAAGTGGTTTTTCAACACTAACACAAGTGCGAAAAGTGGTTTTTCAACAATATCACAAGTGCAAAAAGTGTTTTTTCCACACTAATACAAGTGCAAAAGTGGTTTCCTGCACCAAGACAAGTGCGAAAAGTGGTTTTTCAACACTAACACAAGTGCGAAAAGTGGTTTTTCAACACTAACACAAGTGCGAAAAGTGGTTTTTCAACACTAACACAAGTGCAAAAAGTGTTTTTTCCACACTAATGCAAGTGCAAAAGTGGTTTCCTGCACCAACACAAGTGCGAAAAGTGGTTTTTCAACACTAACACAAGTGCGAAAAGTGGTTTTTCAACAATATCACAAGTGCAAAAAGTGTTTTTCCACACTAATACAAGTGCAAAAGTGGTTTCCTGCACCAACACAAGTGCGAAAAGTGGTTTTTCAACACTAACACAAGTGCGAAAAGTGGTTTTTCCATACTAATACAAGTGCAAAAGTGGTTTCCTGCACCAACACAAGTGCGAAAAGTGGTTTTTCAACACTAACACAAGTGCGAAACGTGGTTTTTCAACACTATCACAAGTGCAAAAAGTGTTTTTTCCACACTAATACAAGTGCAAAAGTGGATTCCTGCACAAACACAAGTGCGAAAAGTGGTTTTTCAACACTAACATAAGTGCGAAAAGTGGTTTTTCAACACTAACACAAGTGCGAAAAGTGGTTTTTCCACACTAATACAAGTGCAAAAGTGGTTTCCTGCACCAACACAAGTGCAAAAAGTGGTTTTTCAACACTAACCCAAGTGCAAAAAGTGGTTTTTCAACACTATCACAAGTGCAAAACGTGTTTTTTCCACACTAATACAAGTGCAAAAGTGGTTTCCTGCACCAACACAAGTGCGAAAAGTGGTTTTTTAACACTAACACAGGTGCGAAAAGTGGTTTTTCAACACTAACACAAGTGCGAAAAGTGTTTTTTCCACACAAATAAAAGTGCAAAACTGGTTTCCTGCACCAACACAAGTGCGAATAGTGGTTTTTCAACACTAACACAAGTGCGAAAAGTGGTTTTTCAACACTAACACAAGTGCGAAAAGTGGTTTTTCAACACTAACACAAGTGCGAAAAGTGGTTTTTCCACACTAATACAAGTGCAAAAGTGGTTTCCTGCACCAACACAAGTGCGAAAAGTGGTTTTTCAACACTAACACAAGTGCGAAAAGTGGTTTTTCAACAATATCACAAGTGCAAAAAGTGTTTTTTCCACACTAATACAAGTGCAAAAGTGGTTTCCTGCACCAAGACAAGTGCGAAAAGTGGTTTTTCAACACTAACACAAGTGCGAAAAGTGGTTTTTCAACACTAACACAAGTGCGAAAAGTGGTTTTTCAACACTAACACAAGTGCAAAAAGTGTTTTTTCCACACTAATGCAAGTGCAAAAGTGGTTTCCTGCACCAACAAAAGTGCGAAAAGTGGTTTTTCAACACTAGCACAAGTGCGAAAAGTGGTTTTTCAACACTAACAGAAGTGCGAAAAGTGGTTTTTCAACACTAACACAAGTGCGAAAAGTGGTTTTTCCACACTAATGCAAGTGCAAAAGTGGTTTCCTGCACCAACACAAGTGCGAAAAGTGGTTTTTCAACACTAACACAAGTGCGAAAAGTGGTTTTTCAACACTATCACAAGTGCAAAAAGTGTTTTTTCCACACTAATACAAGTGCAAAAGTGGTTTCCTGCACCAACACAAGTGCGAAAAGTGGTTTTTCAACACTAACACAAGTGCGAAAAGTGGTTTTTCAACACTAACACAAGTGCGAAAAGTGGTTTTTCAACACTAACACAAGTACGAAAAGTGGTTTGTCCACACTAATACAAGTGCAAAAGTGGTTTCCTGCACCAACACAAGTGCCAAAAGTGGTTTTTCAACACTAACACAAGTGCGAAAAGTGGTTTTTCAACACTAACACAAGTGCGAAAAGTCGTTTGCCACACTAATACAAGTGCAAATGTGGTTTTCCTGCACCAAGACAAGTGCGAAATGTGGTTTTTCAACACTAACACAAGTGCGAAAAGTGGTTTTTCAACACTTACACAAGTGCAAAAAGTGGTTTTTCCACACTAATACAGGTGCAAAAGTGGTTTCCTGCATCAACACAAGTGCGAAAAGTGGTTTTTCAACACTAACACAAGTGCGAAAAGTGGTTTTTCAACACTAATACAAGTGCGACAAGTGGGTTTTCCACACTAATACAAGTGCAAAAGTGGTTTCCTGCACCAACACAAGTGCGAAAAGTGGTTTTTCAACACTAACACAAGTGCAAAAAGTGGTTTTTCAACACTATCACAAGTGCAAAAAGTGTTTTTTCCACACTAATACAAGTGCAAAAGTGGTTTCCTGCACCAGCACAAGTGCGAAAAGTGGTTTTTCAACACTATCACAAGTGCAAAAAGTGTTTTTTCCACACTAATACAAGTGCAAAAGTGGTTTCCTGCACCAGCACAAGTGCGAAAAGTGGTTTTTCAACACTAACACAAGTGCGAAAAGTGGTTTTTCAACACTAATACAAGTGCAAAAGTGCTTTCCTGCACCAACACAAGTGCCAAAAGTGGTTTTTCTGCACCAACACAAGTGCGAAAAGTGTTTTTTCCACACTAATACAAGTGCAAAAGTGGTTTCCTGCACCAACACAAGTGCGAAAAGTGGTTTTTCAACACTAACACAAGTGCGAAAAGTGGTTTCCTGCACCAACACAAGTGCGAAAAGTGGTTTTTCAACACTAACACAAGTGCGAAAAGTGGTTTTTCAACACTATCACAAGTGCAAAAAGTGTTTTTTCCACACTAATACAAGTGCAAAACTGGTTTCCTGCACCAACACAAGTGTGAAAAGTGTTTTTCCCACACTTATACAAGTGCAAAAGTGGTTTCCTGCACCAACACAAGTGCGAAAAGTGGTTTTTCAACACTAACACAAGTGAGAAAAGTGGTTTTTCAACACTAACACAAGTGCGAAAAGTGGTTTTTCAACACTAACACAAGTGCGAAAAGTGGTTTTTCCAAACTAATACAAGTGCAAAAGTGGTTTCCTGCACCAGCACAAGTGCGAAAAGTGGTTTTTCAACACTAACACAAGTGCGAAAAGTGGTTTTTCAACACTAACACAAGTGCGAAAAGTGTTTTTTCAACACTATCACAAGTGCGAAAAGTGGTTTTTCCATACTAATACAAGTGCAAAAGTGGTTTCCTGCACAAACACAAGTGCGAAAAGTGGTTTTTCAACACTAACACAAGTGCGAAAAGTGGTTTTTCAACACTAACACAAGTGCGAAAAGTGGTTTTTCAACACTAACACAAGTGCGAAAAGTGGTTTTTCAACACTAACACAAGTGCGAAAAGTGGTTTTTCAACACTAACACAAGTGCGAAAAGTGGTTTTTCCACACTAATACAAGTGCAAAAGTGGTTTCCTGCACCAACACAAGTGTGAAAAGTGGTTTTTCAACACTAACACAAGTGCAAAAAGTGGTTTTTCAACACTATCACAAGTGCAAAAAGTGGTTTTTCAACACTAACACAAGTGCGAAACGTGTTTTTTCCACACTAATACAAGTGCAAAAGTGTTTTTTCCACACTAATACAAGTGCAAAAGTGGTTTCCTGCACAAACACAAGTGTGAAAAGTGGTTTTTCAACACTAACACAAGTGCGAAACGTGGTTTTTCAACACTATCACAAGTGCAAAAAGTGTTTTTTCCACACTAATACAAGTGCAAAAGTGGTTTCCTGCACAAACACAAGTGCGAAAAGTGGTTTTTCAACACTAACACAAGTGCGAAACGTGGTTTTTCAACACTATCACAAGTGCAAAAAGTGTTTTTTCCACACTAATACAAGTGCAAAAGTGGTTTCCTGCACAAACACAAGTGCGAAAAGTGGTTTTTCAACACTAACATAAGTGCGAAAAGTGGTTTTTCAACACTATCACAAGTGCAAAAAGTGTTTTTTCCACACTAATACAAGTGCAAAAGTGGTTTCCTGCACAAACACAAGTGCGAAAAGTGGTTTTTCAACACTAACATAAGTGCGAAAAGTGGTTTTTCAACACTAACACAAGTGCGAAAAGTGGTTTTTCCACACTAATACAAGTGCAAAAGTGGTTTCCTGCACCAAGACAAGTGCGAAAAGTGGTTTTTCAACACTAACACAAGTGCGAAAAGTGGTTTTTCAACACTAACACAAGTGCGACAAGTGGTTTTTCAACACTGACACAAGTGCGAAAAGTGGTTTTTCAACACTAACACAAGTGCGAAAAGTGGTTTTTCCACACTAACACAAGTGCAAAAAGTGTTTTTTCCACACTAATACAAGTGCAAAAGTGGTTTCCTGCACCAAGACAAGTGCGAAAAGTGGTTTTTCAACACTAACACAAGTGCGAAAAGTGGTTTTTCAACACTAACACAAGTGCGACAAGTGGTTTTTCAACACTGACACAAGTGCGAAAAGTGGTTTTTCAACACTAACACAAGTGCGAAAAGTGGTTTTTCCACACTAATACAAGTGCAAAAGTGGTTTCCTGCACCAACACAAGTGCGAAAAGTGGTTTTTCAACACTAACACAAGTGCGAAACGTGGTTTTTCAACACTATCACAAGTGCAAAAAGTGTTTTTTCCACACTAATACAAGTGCGAAAAGTGGTTTTTCAACACTAACACAAGTGCAAAAAGTGTTTTTTCCACACTAATGCAAGTGCAAAAGTGGTTTCCTGCACCAACAAAAGTGCGAAAAGTGGTTTTTCAACACTAGCACAAGTGCGAAAAGTGGTTTTTCAACACTAACAGAAGTGCGAAAAGTGGTTTTTCAACACTAACACAAGTGCGAAAAGTGGTTTTTCCACACTAATGCAAGTGCAAAAGTGGTTTCCTGCACCAACACAAGTGCGAAAAGTGGTTTTTCAACACTAACACAAGTGCGAAAAGTGGTTTTTCAACACTATCACAAGTGCAAAAAGTGTTTTTTCCACACTAATACAAGTGCAAAAGTGGTTTCCTGCACCAACACAAGTGCGAAAAGTGGTTTTTCAACACTAACACAAGTGCGAAAAGTGGTTTTTCAACACTAACACAAGTGCGAAAAGTGGTTTTTCAACACTAACACAAGTACGAAAAGTGGTTTGTCCACACTAATACAAGTGCAAAAGTGGTTTCCTGCACCAACACAAGTGCCAAAAGTGGTTTTTCAACACTAACACAAGTGCGAAAAGTGGTTTTTCAACACTAACACAAGTGCGAAAAGTCGTTTGCCACACTAATACAAGTGCAAAAGTGGTTTTCCTGCACCAAGACAAGTGCGAAATGTGGTTTTTCAACACTAACACAAGTGCGAAAAGTGGTTTTTCAACACTTACACAAGTGCAAAAAGTGGTTTTTCCACACTAATACAGGTGCAAAAGTGGTTTCCTGCATCAACACAAGTGCGAAAAGTGGTTTTTCAACACTAACACAAGTGCGAAAAGTGGTTTTTCAACACTAATACAAGTGCGACAAGTGGTTTTTCAACACTAACACAAGTGCGAAAAGTGGTTTTTCAACACTAACACAAGTGCGAAAAGTGGGTTTTCCACACTAATACAAGTGCAAAAGTGGTTTCCTGCACCAACACAAGTGCGAAAAGTGGTTTTTCAACACTAACACAAGTGCAAAAAGTGGTTTTTCAACACTATCACAAGTGCAAAAAGTGTTTTTCCACACTAATACAAGTGCAAAAGTGGTTTCCTGCACCAGCACAAGTGCGAAAAGTGGTTTTTCAACACTAACACAAGTGCGAAAAGTGGTTTTTCAACACTAATACAAGTGCAAAAGTGCTTTCCTGCACCAACACAAGTGCCAAAAGTGGTTTTTCTGCACCAACACAAGTGCGAAAAGTGTTTTTTCCACACTAATACAAGTGCAAAAGTGGTTTCCTGCACCAACACAAGTGCGAAAAGTGGTTTTTCAACACTAACACAAGTGCGAAAAGTGGTTTCCTGCACCAACACAAGTGCGAAAAGTGGTTTTTCAACACTAACACAAGTGCGAAAAGTGGTTTTTCAACACTATCACAAGTGCAAAAAGTGTTTTTTCCACACTAATACAAGTGCAAAACTGGTTTCCTGCACCAACACAAGTGTGAAAAGTGTTTTTCCCACACTTATACAAGTGCAAAAGTGGTTTCCTGCACCAACACAAGTGCGAAAAGTGGTTTTTCAACACTAACACAAGTGAGAAAAGTGGTTTTTCAACACTAACACAAGTGCGAAAAGTGGTTTTTCAACACTAACACAAGTGCGAAAAGTGGTTTTTCCAAACTAATACAAGTGCAAAAGTGGTTTCCTGCACCAACACAAGTGCGAAAAGTGGTTTTTCAACACTAACACAAGTGCGAAAAGTGGTTTTTCAACACTAACACAAGTGCGAAAAGTGTTTTTTCAACACTATCACAAGTGCGAAAAGTGGTTTTTCCATACTAATACAAGTGCAAAAGTGGTTTCCTGCACCAACACAAGTGCGAAAAGTGGTTTTTTCAACACTAACACAAGTGCGAAAAGTGGTTTTTCAACACTAACACAAGTGCGAAAAGTGGTTTTTCAACACTAACACAAGTGCGAAAAGTGGTTTTTCAACACTAACACAAGTGCGAAAAGTGGTTTTTC